>NW_015151547.1:225609-231971 GCF_000732505.1 Cyprinodon variegatus | reverse complement strand
ATTCTCTGGAAGACAATAACAGACAGAGTTTGGCTAAATGTACGACCTTTATGGTGCTGTTAGATTTGCAAATTCATGGAAATAATTAAAATATTAGTCAAAAACAATAAGACAAACCAAAATATTTTGATTAATGAAGGTGTAAGAAAATCTAGACCTATACATCCCCTGAATTAAAACATTTAAAAAAGGAATTTTCTCCTTAATCTAACAAGTGGTTAGGCCATTTCTATGAAACACAACTCCAGTCAAGCGTTCATGATAGCTAGTAATGAGTCTTTAACAGCAATGTGGAGAAATGATGGCCAATTCTCTTTTGCAGAGTTGCTTTAATTCTTTCAAAGTTGGGGGTTTTCCAGTATGAATGGCCTTTTAAAGCTATGCTAAAACATCCCCATAGGATTCAGGTCAAGAATGCAGAATAGAATAGAAACACTTCATTGCCCCAGAGGGGCAATTCCTTTACAGCACAGTCCACAAATCGACAAAACACTCGCAAAGGAATATTAAAATATTACAGAATAATGTCCGAACTCCAGGAAGCACAATAATCAGAAATTATTTAAAAACCCAACGGTAAAGGGAATAAAAGACCTCAGGGATTGCCTGAATTCTGCCTTATTGACATAAGTATTCCTCTTTATCGATGTTTCTCAATTCATTTTGTTTTTCTTCTGCCATTCAGAGGTGGACTTGCTGCTGTGCTTTAGATAGTTTCTCCTGCTGCAGGTGGTTTCAGCTTGATGTCCCCAATAGATTCCTGGATGGGCAAAATTCAAGGTTCTATTTATCACAGCAAGTCTTTCAGGGCCTGAAGCAGCTAAACAGCCCGAGAGCATCAAACTACCACCACCATAATTTACTGATGTTATGACGTTATTTTTCTGAAAGACGGTGTATCTTAGACACCGAATCTAATGGGACACACACACACACTATCCAAAAAGTTCAACTTTTAAACCATCAGTCCACAGAATATTCTGCCAAAACTATTGGGGATCATTAAGATGTGTTATGGAAAATTAAAGCAGGACCTGAATGTTCTCTTTGCTCATTAATATGGAAGATTGGTCACTTCTGGGAAAGTTTACCACCTCCATGTCTTCCTGTGTGTGGATAAGGGCTCTCACCGTGGTTCCCTGGAGTTGCAAGGCTTTGATTAATTTTTTTTATCGGTACCTGAATTTATTCCTGAATCTGGTGTTCTTTACCAGTGAAGCAGGTCCCATTTATGCAATAGGTGTGGCAGTAATCTGGCATGGGTGTGGATATGCTAAGGTTTAATAAAATACTGTTATGTTTTAATGGGGGGTGGGGGGGCGGCTTTTGTTACATAGGAACATACAGTCTTCAATGTTTTTCTCCCTTAATAATAAAAACCTTTATGTAAAATCTGCAATTGGTGTTGTTTTTGACTAATATTTACATGTGATGTTTTAAAACACTTAGGTATAGGAATATTAGGAATATAGGAATATTAAAAAAAACAAGCACTTTTTCAAACCAAACTTTGAACTTTAAGGATAATAATAAAAAAAAATAATAATTCCCTCAATAAAATAGAAATACTCATTGCTGTCCATTTGAAAAAGAACAAAAAGAATATATTGTTTTAAAAAGGACACAACAGAAAAACACTGTGGAGACATCTTAAAAAGAAAAAGGCTAACTCAGATTATTCTAGAGTTTAGCAAATAGAAATATTTGAAATCCAAATCGATCTACAATTAAAAGATTTAATCTTATTTGATGCCATATATAAAAATAATAAAGTTTAATGTCCTAATATAATGCATAATAGTTGATTCCAGCAGTAAACAGCATTTACAGGTATATAAGGATAAATGTAGGCGCTATAGTGTGGGATTGCTTACAGATTAAATCTTATATGCTGTACAAAAAGACCTTCAGAGGGCATGATGAAATATCACCTTAAACGTCCCCCAAAAAGACTTTAAATACAAAATATAACAAGATGAGGGGTACTTAAGACACCTGCATAAGAACGCTGGTGTACATATTTCACTGGAATTTGACATGCATTCAATAAAATAAGAAACATAGACAAAGAACGCCAAAAAAGAAGTGACAGGTCTAGAAATTGAGTTTCTGAGAAGTCTGTCCTTAAGGGAAAGAAAAAAATAAAATCCAGCATAAACCTGTAACAGAACCAGAGAGAGATGCATCAGTCTTCACTTGATCCATCCACTGTACACCATGACAGGGTTTCAGCTAATAGCACTTGAGCAAAGGGGACTATTTTTATGCCTGTCAAATTGCATTATCATTGGCATTTCTTACTGATGCAACTTAAGAAATTGGAGCAAATTAGGTGCCTTTGAGACAGGCTGGTAAAAACAAAATGCCCAAAGGCACAATTTAGAAAGAACTCGTTTGCCAAGTGTTCTTTTATGTGCAGGAAATAAAGAGATAGTGAAATTATTTTGTGAAAATAGTGCACAAAGTTACAGGTAATTAGAACCTAAAATGAAGCAAAGTGATTAAAAGAAGGAAAATATGTTGCATAACAGCTACAACCACCATAGCCTCTCTACCGGAAAGTAAAGTACAAAATCGATCCAGTTTCTTTTTTTTTCTTTTTACTATGCTAGCATAGTGGATGCTAGATTTGCATAAACTAAACCAGTTAAAACATCATAGGGAAGCTGGTATTACATATCATGAGACCAAAAACTAACTTGGCAATCTAAAAATAAGAGATTGAAAGTAAATATTCATTGGAATAACAAATATATTTAATCATTAACCCTAACCTTGAGCTGAAAATGATACGGTAAGGTGACACTTAACACTTTATGGTTGGTTTTGTCTTGCAACATAGAGAAGTATCTGTATAAAAATGTTAACTAAGTATGCACAGATATACAAAAAAAATAAATGCAGCTTTTGGCTAAAACACATAAGGACTAGATATGGATCTTTAAAAACACAGTAAAAGAAAAGAAAATTGATCAAATTGGTCCCCAGAATCTATAAAATAACAGATCAAATAGAGCCTGAATTCAATTCATAACCTATTTTCAGAACATAACTACAGTTTGGATGAAACCATTCTCAGTTTAATCTTTATACTCTATCACTTTTAAATCTATGTTGGCAGCAATAAGTATAATTTTTGAATTCACATAAGAGTGAACAACTTTGGTAGTGATTCTAGAATAATCTAGATTAAGGATGATGCTTTGGAAAAAAAAAGAAACAAAGTAACATAGTATTCAATGGCATCATACAACCACCTAACTTTAGCCCCTTTATGCCTGAATTTATACCCAGTTGTACAACAAATTTTAGCAGTGATTTTCCTGTTAGTCAGATGTTAGAGGCTATTAATTTCAACATTACACCTCTAGTTGGTGTTATTTAGGTATAAGCCTAATTAGCAACAAAAGGCATCTACGGAACAATACAGAATGTTTTATGTATTTTGACATATTTATTAATAGTGTTTTGCGTTGAAAAAACATATGAATTAAGGTAAAACTGTCAAATTAACCCAATTTTTGGAAACTGAGTCCCAGGTGATGCTTTGCAATAATAGAACAGAGTTAAACAGCGTTAGAAATTGATCAACAACATGTATGCCTTTTAAATAAGCATTATATTTTCATTATAAATGTGCTTCAAATTTTGTAAAATTACTTTACTGCATATTTCTATTAGTACCTTAACCTTATTTCAATATAAACAATATTTTAAAATAATGTAATTAGCTCAGCTTCAGTTTATTTATTTATATAGCGCCAGTTCAGTGACAATTCAACCAGATCATACATTCAGATCGGTTTGAAGTTTTCTATCTGAGGAAAATCAGTTAATTGCATTGACTCATTGACTGGAAGGCAATCCCTCACATCAAGCATGCTTGTAGTGACAGTGGAGAGGAAAAACTCCATTTTAACAGGAAGACACCTCCAGCAGAACATACTCAGTGTGAGTGACCATCTGCCCAGGCTGACTGGGGTTTAAGGAGACAGAAGCAAAAGCAGAAAGAAATAGAGATACGAAAGCAACTGTATACCAGACCCACAGGCGGCCCCGTGCAGAAAAACACACATCTGGTCAGACAAGCTCCGAGCCAGCCCCATTTCAGAGGTGATGAGATGAGAGCAGCCAGACAAGAAAAGACCAGATGAAGTTTTTATGATGATAAAAACCAGACATAGCATAACGTTAGAGATTGAACTAACAAATACTGCAGAATGTGAGGATGGAGACAGAATGAAGCAGAATGATGAAAAAGGGGTCCCTATGTCCTCCAGGACTCTAAGCCAATATCAGCATAACTACAGAAATAGCTCAGGATAACCTGAGCCACTCAAACTATAAACATTATCAAAAAAAAAAGTTTTAAGCCTTAAAAAGTAGAAAAGGTGTCTGCCTCACGGACTAAAACTGGTAGTTGGTTTCACTGGAGAGGAGCTAAAAGATCTGCCTCCCATTCTACTTGTACATATTCTACAAACCATAAGTAAAACTGCAGATTGTGAGCAAAGTGCTCTGTTAGGAACATAAGGAACAATCATATATCTGATATAAGACAGAGCTTGACCATTAAAGAAGGATGATTTTCATTTCTATTGTATTAGAATTTAAGCCCATGAAGAGACGCTAAGATAGGAGAAATATGATCTCTGGTTTTGATTTTCAGCAGAACTGGCTGCAGCATTTTGTCATCAGCTGAAGGTTTTCAATCAGAATAAGAGTTTATTTCCAAGTAGATTTGCACTTACAAGGAATTTGACTGCACCTACAGTTTGCAGACTACCGGTTTGTAAAAAAATTACAGCAATCCATCCTGAAGTAACAAATGTAAGTAATTGTATGTAAATAACACTAAGATTTTTTACTTTGTTGTCTTAGATCAATTTAATCCCATCCAAATTAAGTGACTGACTAATAAGCTTGGTCCAAAGACTATAAATTCTGTCTTGTCCCAAAACAGAAGTAAGACGTGTGTAGCAGGATAAACAAAACACAGTTCTTCTTATACCCACATAAATCCTTACATGATAACATCCAGTTATGTTTTAAGTTGAAGCAAGTAAAGATCTCTGATTTTTTGGTAAAAAAGTAAAAGTACAATTTTCAATTCTCTGATGTAACAAAATAAAAGTAAACATTTAAAAGTACCGATCCTCAAAAAACAACTGAAGTATATTAAGAAAGAAAATGTACTTTACTATACTAATATATACTATACACCTATGGCTGGGGATATGGTTTTTCTTTAGCAGAGACATGGAAAACCTTATTTATCCCAAGACATAGTGTCATGATCATGGCACTGATGGCTTGATTTGGCTGCTTTCTCCCATCTGCTTAGCTCCACCCAGCACTCATTGTCACTCATTAGATCCATGTTCCTGCTTTCTATTCAAGCTGCCTGTTCCCGGCCATCGGTGCCACATTATTCGAGCAGAGTGTGAGTTTTCTGGCCTTCCAGTGAGTTTCTGATTTTCTGAACCTGACTGGTTTCTGTCCCCGGACTCCAGAGTTTTGGTTGCCTCTGTTCTGCTCTGTGTGGCTGATCTGTTCCCGGACAGTTACCTGGATTATGCCTGTTAACGACCTTGGACCTGTCTTCTGACCCTGGCTTGGGTATCCCTTCGGCGCCTCTTCAGATTTCTGATCTTCTGGCCTGGAAACCTGTTCCTGCTTCAAGTCTTCCTTGGATTATGCCTCCGAATTCTTCTGCTCATCTGCATGCTCTGGCTTCTGCTTGTCATTGCTCCACTTCTCTCCTGGAACTCTGGAAGTGGATTTGACCGCAAGCGACAAAGTTACCATTCCTTCAGACTTTACTCCTTATTCAGGGATCAGACCCATCTTTACAAGTTTAGTGACACACGTTCTCATTATCGTTTCCAGTGTAAGTTCTGAAGTGACTAATCTGAGTTCCTGTCTCTACAGGAAATTCAGTGAACCTGCCCCAGCAGATGAGCAGCCGCATGCTAATTCTTTAATAAACACTTGTTTTGAAATCACCCCGATCTATCTGCTTGAGCTCTGGGCCCTACATTCTGAGCCACTAATACATAAAAATTGATTCAATGTGCTCCTGACACTTATAGGTAGATTATGATCTAAGTATTTGTGAGAATTTCTCACAGTAAGTGTACTTACCCTTAATTTGAGTAGGTAAATAAGATGATCTGCCAATAGAATGAGTATTTTTGCCCGTACAATAAGATAATTAGATATTATGTACTTGAAATAATAGACTTCAGTTATTTTTTCTAATTTTAAATGTCAAATGTCATATTGCATTTGCAAAGTCTCTCACTTACTGTACCTGCTAAATTTAAGAAAACATGCTCGGATTTTAAGAAAAATTTAATTAA
>NW_015151547.1:183214-224987 GCF_000732505.1 Cyprinodon variegatus | reverse complement strand
GATTTTTACAGTCTATACGAATCCACAGCATGCCAACGGTAAAATGTGCAAAGCTGCTTGTCGATGAAACTCAACCTTCCAAATGGACATGGACAGAGGTTTGCAGGTCTGGCATAATTAAGGACAGAACAAACAATATGTCTTTTGATGATTTTAATCATTTCATGTGTTTACTGATGAGTAAAGACAAAGCTAACAGGTTGGATTCCATGCTACAGTAATATGTTTTGAGCTGCTGTTGAAGCTTGGATAAGCTGTATGTCACTAAGGGTTTAAACACTGATATAAAATTAGTGTCATGTGTTTTCTCATATGCTCATTACATTTCGATGACCAAGTATGACCAAAAGTCATTTAATGAGTGAGGTGAAATAATCATTCAGCTAAAGGTTATTGGTTCCTGATTAAGCAAATCCTTAAATAAAACATTATTTGGCCAAATAATGTTTTATTCACCTCACAGATTTGCATTGTGAATTGGTCTGAAATATTCCAATTGATCTAAATTACTGAAAAGCTAATTTGACCACATTCCAAATTTTTGCAGATAAACTTTAAAAATCTATCTTAAACTTTAATATGGCTTTTTAACCAAGTTTCCCCTTCCTCTTTGTACATAGTAGTTTAGTTTAGTTGAGTTTCACTAGTTTTAATAAAGAGTTTTAACTAAAATATAGTCGATCTGGAGCTGAATGATTTTTGTTCATAAACTCTTATATTTTGAACAGAAGTTGTGGTGAATTTATTCCATGTATGTGCAAAATTATCTGTTTGACCATGATTAGAGTTCAAATCACTCTTTCATTTATTGTTCTAACACACAGCTAGATGGGCGTGTGTTCATACACAGTATATGACAGTCCGAATAATATCTGATTAAAAAGATCTTTGCCACCCCTACAGGGGAGGACAATGAACATCTTAAAGTATCAGAACATAACAGAATTCCCAGCTGGCTAGTTGTTATTCACAACAACTTTAAGATCTAAAGAGAAGCATTGTCTCCTGGCCAGACCCTGTAAGGGTGGAGTAGCAGTAAAAAAATATGCATGCGCATTAGAAGGCCAGTGGATGGAAGTTTGAGGGGATTTTGCTGCCATTTGGCTAGCTTTGACTCGGAAGGACCATTTTTAATGGCTGCTACTGTAAGGTCTATGTCTAATGGATCATCCTGCAAAAGCAGTGAAACGCTGTGTAATGATGGATAAAGATGCATTCAAGCAAATTTTAAAAGTTTGCTTTTCAGAAGAAAACAGAAGGAGCACATATCGCTGGGCTGTGGCTTGCTTTGTGTATGGCTGTTTGTTTGTCACAGACTTCTTCAGATGGGTTTTGCCTCCTCTGAGACGTTAATGGCCATCGTACATCACAGTGCTTGCATCTCACGTTGTGGCTGAGACAGGCGCAGCCTGACACAAGTTAATGATCAGAGTTTTCAAAGGAAATGAAGATTTATGACATTTGAGGCTGTATTTCTGCCCCTGAAGTAGAAAGAAATGCATCAGGATAAAATATACCTCTTGAGTGTACATGACATATTTTACAGATGGTTTGTCTGCTTATCCAGAGTGATAAACAAAGAAAATATAATTTTATTCATAAGTGCCTCTCAATTTAAGTTATGGAAAATGTCCAGTTATCATAAAAAAAATTGTGTTATTTTTAAAATTACATTTCAATTTGTTTTCTCCATTGTCAACCATTGGAAGAAAATAAGCTAGAAAAACACACTGAATAAACACTTTTCAAAAATGTGAAACTATTCTTTTACTTTTTATTTCAAATGTCTTCTAATACTATGTTTTAAATCTAATTATCTGGGGTCTGCAGCATTTCATGTCCAGGAGCAATTTGCTCTGAGTATTATATTACATGTATACTTAACAAAAGGAAGGAAATGCCATCTTAAACAACCAACATTTTATTTGTATTTTAAGCTTTTACAATAAGAAAAACCATAAAGAGCAAGCTTGGATTTACATCTAGAGGGTATTATTAGATGTAAAACAAAATGCTAGTGATAGAACTCATAATTTCCAAACTAATAAAGTGAAAATGGTTCTAAAACATATTTCTATTTTTTATGTTATTCTGTTGTGGAAATTAAATTAAAAAAATATTTATATAAACGATTACAATTTGTAAGGCTGTTATTTGTTTTTATAGTACATTAATTAGTTCTTTATATCAATTTTAGCCACTAAATAGAGCCCCTGTAGAGGGTCCAAAGAGCTACATGCACTGTATAAAAAGATGGGACTCTACAAACTTCTAACAACACTTTCTGATTAAGATTATTACAGATATCAGTTTTGTTCTTTTTTTAGACACAATGTCAAGATAATTATAAAAACATATTCTAATGACATATTAGGGAGATTATATACATTTTCTATTGGACAGTTTCTATTTAAACTGTATATCCTGATTAAAAAAGGTTTGGCTGACTTCTAGAAATGTCACAGAGTAGTTTGCTAAGCTTTGAGCCATGTTCTCACCGGATGGAGGAGAGCCACCTTAATCACTCACCTTTCAGCTCTTCCTACAGATTTCCAATAGGAATGAGATCAGCCCTCTCCAAAACACTTACTGTTGTTTTTAAACCACTTTGTCATTTATTTGGCAGCTTGCCTGTGGTCATTTCTCCACTCCAACCTCATGGATGATATTTGAGTTCCATCTATTATGTCCAGAAGTACAAACTAGTAGGGTAAACAAAAAAAAAGGTGTCTGTCAAATATTGTTATATTTCGTTAAATTGGTAGTGATTCGAAACAAAGCCAAATCGATCTTAAATGTAAATAAAAATAAAAAAAAATTACAGGAAAACATCCATTTCAACTTCTTATTTAACTCTTATGCTACGTTCAGATCGCATGCAATAGAAGCATCAAAAAAGCGCCCACTGCTTCCTTTATGATGCTCGTACACAATAAGGTCATAGGCGCCTCAATTGCATCTTTGAAGCTCCTGACGAACGTCCAGTAAAGTGTGTACAGATGCATCTGATTCTTCTGCTGCTCCTGTGTTCAATAACAGAGAGCGGCTTTGCTATATTTGCTGTGATCAGTGGGTAAAATGTTTTTAAGTGAAAAAGTCTTCCTGGAAACTTCATCTGTGCAGTCATTTCATCAAGGTTACGATCCTGCCTTCAAATATTATTTCGCTGTCAGACCAGCACCAAACCCCCGTACAACAGCAGTGCACTGTCACTGGAAATCCCCTTTAACAGCTGCCTCTGACCCAGTCGCCCGTTTTCAGGTATGCAGTGCAAACTACAGGCACCAGAATAATAAAAGCAAACATATTTTAAGGGGAGTGGTGGCCTATTGGGTAGTGCATGGAGCCTACAATCCTGAGGTTGTGAGTTTGAAACTGANAGATCTCCTAGGGGCATGAGCTGACTGCAACACCTGTCTTCAATCTGCTCATCAGGAGGCTCCATTTAAGGAGGAGGAGGCTAACACTTCCCTGCCAGAGTGTTTGCCAGTAATGGTAGAGCTAGACCTGAGCCAATAATCTTATCAGAATCTCTGACTTTTTTAACCTGCCTGACCCTGTTTCTCTCTGCCTCACAGATAGAGTCCAGCCTGAAGATCTGAAATCCTGGAGAGTGATCTCTGTCTGAAATCTGCCTGCCTGCACTCAGTGATATCCTGGAGAGTTTCTCTGTTTGGAATATGCCTGCCTGCACTCAGTTAAGCCTCTGCCCTCAGCCCTCTGCCCTCTGCCTGCCGACTAGCCTCTGGACCCTCAAGGTTCCTCCCCTCTGCAGCTCCGTTCAACCCTTGAGCAGGTATATAGAAAACCTGCAGTTAACCTGGATCATACATTAACCTCTCTGTCCTCCTCAGTGGTGATCCCATCGTGACCAGTCTGCCAAACCAAGGACCAGTTCACATTTCATTGTACATTTTTGTAAATAAACCTTTGAACTTTTTCTCTGCCTGAGTGTTTTCTGCATGTGGGTTGGACACTTACTGTACCTACTAAATTTAAAAAAAACATGCTCGGATTTTAAGAAAAATTTAATTAATTAGATTTCAATTTTTACAGTCTATACAAATCCACAGCATGCCAACAGTAAACTGTGCAAAGCTGCTTGTCGATGAAACTCAACCTTCCAAATGGACATGGACAGAGGTTTGCAGGTCTGGCATAATTAAGGACAGAACAAACAATATGTCTCTTGGTGATTTTAATCATTTCATGTGTTTACTGATGAGTAAAGACTAAGCTAACAGGATGGATTCCATGCTACAGTAATATGTTTTGAGCTGCTTTTGAAGCTTGGATAAGCTGTATGTCACTAAGGGTTTAAACACTGATATAAAATGAGTGTCATGTGTTTTCTCATATGCTCATTACATTTCGATGACCAAGTAAGACCAAAAGTCATTTAATGGAATCCTCATGTCTATTTGTTGCTAGCTTTTTCTAAGAGGTGAAAGAATCATTCAACTAAAGGTTATTGGTTCCTGATTAAGCAAATCCTTTAATAAAACATTATTTAGCCAAATAATGTTTTATTCACCTCACAGATTTGCATTGTGAATTGGTCTGAAATATTCCAATTGATCTAAATGACTGAAAAGCTAATTTGACCACATTCCAAATTTTTGCAGATAAACTTTAAAAATCTATCTTAAACTTTAATATGGCTTTTTAACCAAGTTTCCCCTTCCTCTTTGTACATAGTAGTTTAGTTTAGTTGAGTTTCACTAGTTTTAATAAAGAGTTTTAACTAAAATATAGTCGATCTGGAGCTGAATGATTTTTGTTCATAAACTCTTATATTTTGAACAGAAGTTGTGGTGAATTTATTCCATGTATGTGCAAAATTATCTGTTTGACCATGATTAGAGTTCAAATCACTCTTTCATTTATTGTTCTAACACACAGCTAGATGGGCGTGTGTTCATACACAGTATATGACAGTCCGAATAATATCTGATTAAAAAGATCTTTGCCACCCCTACAGGGGAGGACAATGAACATCTTAAAGTATCAGAACATAACAGAATTCCCAGCTGGCTAGTTGTTATTCACAACAACTTTAAGATCTAAAGAGAAGCATTGTCTCCTGGCCAGACCCTGTAAGGGTGGAGTAGCAGTAAAAAAATATGCATGCGCATTAGAAGGCCAGTGGATGGAAGTTTGAGGGGATTTTGCTGCCATTTGGCTAGCTTTGACTCGGAAGGACCATTTTTAATGGCTGCTACTGTAAGGTCTATGTCTAATGGATCATCCTGCAAAAGCAGTGAAACGCTGTGTAATGATGGATAAAGATGCATTCAAGCAAATTTTAAAAGTTTGCTTTTCAGAAGAAAACAGAAGGAGCACATATCGCTGGGCTGTGGCTTGCTTTGTGTATGGCTGTTTGTTTGTCACAGACTTCTTCAGATGGGTTTTGCCTCCTCTGAGACGTTAATGGCCATCGTACATCACAGTGCTTGCATCTCACGTTGTGGCTGAGACAGGCGCAGCCTGACACAAGTTAATGATCAGAGTTTTCAAAGGAAATGAAGATTTATGACATTTGAGGCTGTATTTCTGCCCCTGAAGTAGAAAGAAATGCATCAGGATAAAATATACCTCTTGAGTGTACATGACATATTTTACAGATGGTTTGTCTGCTTATCCAGAGTGATAAACAAAGAAAATATAATTTTATTCATAAGTGCCTCTCAATTTAAGTTATGGAAAATGTCCAGTTATCATAAAAAAAATTGTGTTATTTTTAAAATTACATTTCAATTTGTTTTCTCCATTGTCAACCATTGGAAGAAAATAAGCTAGAAAAACACACTGAATAAACACTTTTCAAAAATGTGAAACTATTCTTTTACTTTTTATTTCAAATGTCTTCTAATACTATGTTTTAAATCTAATTATCTGGGGTCTGCAGCATTTCATGTCCAGGAGCAATTTGCTCTGAGTATTATATTACATGTATACTTAACAAAAGGAAGGAAATGCCATCTTAAACAACCAACATTTTATTTGTATTTTAAGCTTTTACAATAAGAAAAACCATAAAGAGCAAGCTTGGATTTACATCTAGAGGGTATTATTAGATGTAAAACAAAATGCTAGTGATAGAACTCATAATTTCCAAACTAATAAAGTGAAAATGGTTCTAAAACATATTTCTATTTTTTATGTTATTCTGTTGTGGAAATTAAATTAAAAAAATATTTATATAAACGATTACAATTTGTAAGGCTGTTATTTGTTTTTATAGTACATTAATTAGTTCTTTATATCAATTTTAGCCACTAAATAGAGCCCCTGTAGAGGGTCCAAAGAGCTACATGCACTGTATAAAAAGATGGGACTCTACAAACTTCTAACAACACTTTCTGATTAAGATTATTACAGATATCAGTTTTGTTCTTTTTTTAGACACAATGTCAAGATAATTATAAAAACATATTCTAATGACATATTAGGGAGATTATATACATTTTCTATTGGACAGTTTCTATTTAAACTGTATATCCTGATTAAAAAAGGTTTGGCTGACTTCTAGAAATGTCACAGAGTAGTTTGCTAAGCTTTGAGCCATGTTCTCACCGGATGGAGGAGAGCCACCTTAATCACTCACCTTTCAGCTCTTCCTACAGATTTCCAATAGGAATGAGATCAGCCCTCTCCAAAACACTTACTGTTGTTTTTAAACCACTTTGTCATTTATTTGGCAGCTTGCCTGTGGTCATTTCTCCACTCCAACCTCATGGATGATATTTGAGTTCCATCTATTATGTCCAGAAGTACAAACTAGTAGGGTAAACAAAAAAAAAGGTGTCTGTCAAATATTGTTATATTTCGTTAAATTGGTAGTGATTCGAAACAAAGCCAAATCGATCTTAAATGTAAATAAAAATAAAAAAAATTACAGGAAAACATCCATTTCAACTTCTTATTTAACTCTTATGCTACGTTCAGATCGCATGCAATAGAAGCATCAAAAAAGCGCCCACTGCTTCCTTTTTGATGCTTGTACACAATAAGGTCATAGGCGCCTCAATTGCATCTTTGAAGCTCCAGAAGAACGTCCAGTAAAGTGTGTACAGATGCATCTGATTCTTCTGCTGCTCCTGTGTTCAATAACAGAGAGCGGCTTTGCTATATTTGCTGTTGTCAGTGGGTAAAATGTTTTTAAGTGAGAAAGTCTTCCTGGAAACTTCATCTGTGCAGTCATTTCATCAAGGTTACGATCCTGCCTTCAAATATTATTTTGCTGTCAGACCAGCACGAAACCCCCGTACAACGGCATTGCACTGTCACTGGAAATCCCCTTTAACAGCTGCCTCTGACCCAGTCGCCCGTTTTCAGGTATGCAGTGCAAACTACAGGCACCAGAATAATAAAAGCAAACATATTTTAAGGGGAGTGGTGGCCTATTGGGTAGTGCATGGAGCCTACAATCCTGAGGTTGTGAGTTTGAAACTGACTCCTACTGAGGGTCTCTGAGCAAGACCCTTAACCCTGACTGCTCACTGGGCGCCCCACGATGGTAGCCCAATGCTGCTCAAGGGGAAGGGTTAAACGCAGAGGTAAATTTCTCCAATGTGAGATCAATAAAGTTCAATTACAGTATATTTTAATGGCAGGTTTTAACATTTTAAGTTAATTGAGATGTTAAACAGTTTCCGAGGAGTCATCTTAGCAATCTGCATCAGCATCGCTGTGTCTGTCTAACTGCCAGCTCCCAGATCAGCTTCTCTGATTGGTTGATGTGGCACATGGAGCAGCAAAAGTTCAATCTTTCCAACTCCAGCAGCTGCTGCTTGTTAAGAGCGTCACACGCTCAGATGGGTCAAGATGCGCTTCTCCTGCCTAGCCAAAAAAAAAAGTCGCCACCAAGAAAGGTCACTCACTCTGATGATGGTAGAGTCTGACCGCTGCGCATAGCCCTCTCTAGCACATCCCAAAGATTCTCAATGGTGTTGAGAATCTTTATATATATATATATATATATACTGTATATATATATATATATATATGGTGATTATTATTTAAAATTTACCCTCCTAGTAACTATTTACAATCGCTTCAGTAGCTTTTTGATAAAAGAAAGTATATTTATGAGTTTTTATCTAGCAAGATTTGAGGAATCAACAATTCTCTTGAGGGAAATATTTGGCAATAATACCCATGAGTGACTGCACTAAAAAAAAACAAGCCAGTTTTAATCAAAAACATACTAGAAAGACACAGGCCACCATTTTTGGTTTAACTGAGGATGCTCTACGCAGCATAGATTATGTTAAAATCAAAAGAAACAACAAAAAATTAGGCTGCCAACCCTGTACTTCATAGTTGGAGTTATATTCTAAGAACTGAAAGTTCCCATATTTTCTCACCTCAAATTTTAAGATGGTAATTATGTCAAAAATAACTAAGTGTCTGGTTTATAGAACATGTCTGCAAAGATCATGGTTTTGGTCACTGACTGCACAAGCAACCTGCAACCCATTTTAATACTGGTTTCTGAGAAATGGCTTCTATCTTACCAATTGGCCTTTCAGGACATGTTGAAACAGGGTTAGGATTATAATGTTTTTCTGTTTTTTTTTTTTGGTTTTTACTTTTTTGTTCTTGGTTTCACACGGAAACAATTTTTTCTAGGACATAGAACCTTTTCATTCCTAACCGATATGACAAGTGGCAATTTCCACTGTCTTATATTTTCATTTAAACATGCTGCTCCCTTCTCTTGGAACAATCTACAGATCTGGTTCTAATAATCAAGTTCATATCCAAGGATCTGAACCCAACTGATCTTATTACATTGAGAGAATTTAAATTGATTGTTAACAAGAAACTAATACTATTGGTCATTGTGACTGCCTCTAGTATTTGCATATTTTATTTACCAGTAAATATATTTTATGTTTTTACTCTGGGGTTATGGATGATTCTGCCTTTCTGTAATTGTGTTCTTGCTGTTCTCTTGGCCAGGTCACTCTTGGAAAAACAGATTTGAATCAATCTTTCCTTTTTAAAGGAAGTTATTTAATTAGTTTAACCAACCTGGTATCTTTAGACATCTCATAGTTGTATACCAGGATGAACCAGACTTGCTCACAGTTTGGTTTCCGGTATAGAAATATTTATGATTTGACATCAGAGGAACACAGTGTGTGTTCTTAGTGTTTGAGCCCTATTGACTTTAAAAAAAGAAATTATTTCGTTATTCAGGAATTTAGCAAACAGAATTCAGTTTTGTAATTTGTTTCAAACAAACAGGAAATATGTAGTTTAACTTTGGACCAAAAGGGATGTCTCCCTGTGCTGTTTATCCAAATATGTGATTACAACAATATATTTATTTTAACTTAAAACCTCTAAATATATATGCAAATATGGCTTAGCTGACAGTACTTATGGAATCATGGCATTAAAACATTTAAAAAACATAGAAAATAAAATCCTAAGGAAAAAAAATTCTCATTCATTTATTGGATCCTTCATTAAATATTTATTAACACTATATACAGTCAAATCACTTTACATGGCTTCATTACAGGAATAATTCTCATATACATAAAAAAAAAAAAACTGTACATATATTTACACTCAAGAGGGACGAGTCTGTGCAACAGAAGCCAAACCCGACTTCTGACCCTACATTTCTATCCTAAGAAATACATTTTTCACAGACATTGTCAGATATTGTGTTAGCATGCAACACAAACCTGGATGAAATCTACTGAAGCAGCAGCAAGAGAAGATGCCTGTTGAAGTGTGACAGAGTAGCCAAGTGCTCTCTCGATCAAGAGCCAACATGATGGTGTGTAAATGCCATTCCATCCCCTCCGCAGCCCGAGGCAAAGTCGCAGCCCTTTTCTGCCTGGATGATAAAGTGAGCAGATGTACTGACTGGCTTTAAACAGAACTGAAGGACAATCTACAATCCTTAAAGCACATCGAAACAGATTCATGAGTTTTGGTGATTGATTGTCAATGTCCTTAATATACTCTCTGTTTTTACAAAGCAGTCAGGACATTTGGCTGAGGCACAAGGCTAATGCTAATTATGTTGTGAGGCTTTTAACTTTGTGAAGTTTAAGATTTCTCAACTAAATAAGTACATCGGCTATTATTATTGGGGGTTTTTAAATCTGTACTGTGTCTGGGAGGTTGTATATCAGGCATCCCCAAATGACGGTCCTCGAGGGCCGCTGTCGTGCAGGTTTTAGAGGTTTCTCTGCTTTAGCACAGCTGATTCTGATGATTGCAGTTCAGAAAGCCTGTTAAACTATCGATGGAAATCAGCAGTGCTGGAGCAGGGAAACCTCTAAAACCTGCAGGACAGAGGCCCTCGAGGACCGACTTTGGGGATGCCTGCTGTATATCCTCTATAAAACCCATCATTAGCAGCACTGTTCTGTTTACCTTATAAATAATAGAATTTTCAAAGCTGGGATCTACCTATTCTATGTGGGAGGAGTTTAATATAATCCAATGTGGAGGAAGCAAGTTTGTTTGGGGAAGTTTTATTCAGTATTACCTGATGTACAGTAGACAGGAGTAGGAGTCATTTTACAGGCAGAACAACTCAAACTGCAGATGCACATTAGCTTTTGGAGCCATTTTTGCATAAAGGGTTTATTTTGATTTGGAGGTCAATGCAAAAGCAAATGCGTAACGAATACAGTTATTAAAATCTAAAATAAATATTGTTGTAATGTTGTAGAGATTAGAAATGTACTAATTACTCAGTGAGCAATGGTCTGAGCAGCTGTTAGCTTGACTCCTCCATGAGAACTTCACATTTATTTTCTACCATCATTAGAAATGAGAAACAGGTGACATAGTTCATCTAGACATGTTCTGTTCTGATAAATGGAGGTTGCCTTGTGTACATCAGGATACTCAAGTTTGATTTGAAGGGGAATATTGAACATTTAAACATATATATAGTCTGTGTAAAGAAAAAAATACTACTATTTTATAAATAAACATTTAGTGCAGTACACTTTGGAGTGGAGGGGTGTGGGTAAACCAATGCAAGGTTCCATCAAGCATATCTACTGGTTTATTTTTCAAATATGCGTGATTTTAAATAATTAGCATGAGCTGCCAAGGATGGAAATTTATCTGACTTTTAGACGAATGACATGAGGATGTTTCCGACAGCCATTCCAGCGCTCTAGACTGCAGGATACAGCTAGTGAGGTAGACTGTTCCAATGCATACTGATTATTTTTTTTCTTCCCTCGCAGAAAATTTGACATGAGGATTTTTTCAGCATTCTAGAGATTTTGCATTATTCCTATTGCCAGAATCAGAATGTAACACTTAACAAAACCAGTTTGTGTTCCTTATTAGTAAGCAGTTTCACATGCAATCTCAAATTTCCTGTTAGATTAATTATTGGGTTTGTGGTCTGTATTTCTTTAATATTTACACTAGCATATGAACAGGCAACCAGTAAAATGAAGATAAAGTCTCCTGAGCATCTTTTTTTTGTTGTTGTTTTTTCTTTTTATTCTAATATATAAAAAAGACAAATTGAAGGTAGATCTTATTTTCCTGAACTTATTCTACATTTCCTATCAGAGACAATAGTATGAGCAATTCCTAAACCTACAGTAGATTTAAACAGATGTGCTTATTTAAGGTCAATGTCTAGATTTCTTTTATAGGGTAAGATAAAAACATGGCTTAATCTATATCTAAAAAGAGGGGTGTATAGAGTTTGCAGAAAGGTTTGCTTTAAAAAGTGCTTGTACATCCTAATTAGCAGAGACTAATCTGAGATCAAGCGATCTGAAAAATCAATTAAACTCAAATTTATCGCTGCATTTAAGTTTAGAAAAAATTGTATGGCACAAGTATTTACACATCAGGGAATGAAGTGGTGCTGAATAAGATGAAGTATCAGATTAAGCAGGTGTCAGACTTTGGGAGCAACATGAAACAGTAGAACACAAACATCTCAATAACTTCAAATATCATCAAAATAAGTGATATATTTTTGGAATTTCATCTTAAAAAGTTAAACTTTATCTGAGTTAATTTTTAAGGTCAGCCTCACAACCCTTTCAAATCTACAGTTATCACTGTATTGTGGACCTCTTTCTAACTCAGTTTTTCCTTCTACTCAACTTTCCATTGATGATACAGCACTGCGTTAACAGCAAGCTTCTTAGGAAAAGAACCATTTAAGGCTCATCTTGGTTATTAAAGCCATCAATTACTGTCTACTTAAATTTATAATATTTTTGATTTCTTTAAAATTTTTATAATATAAATGTATCTAGTAACCTAAATTAGGATGTTTGTCTGCTGTAGTTAGGTCTTTTTTAGCCATGTTGGCTGTTAAAAGTACTCTATAGGTGTGTGTATCATAAGGGAAAGTTTAGTGGAGGGAAAGTGCAGGAGGAAAAGAAAAACTAAATAAATCTACAAAATATAAGAATTTACAGATAACATTGCAAAAAAAAACTAGTGTGTAACAGATTTACTCTTTTTTTTAAACTTTCTGATAACATTTAAATATATTGAGATGCCGCTCCTTTTCATAGCTCGAGTAATTCTTAAAGTTGGTATGTTCTTCTGAAACCAGGAAAATAACCACATTTATCTAAAGGAATGGAAGCAAACAATCGGTACGATTGGCCGCAAAGTGCATCCCCCCATGAATGCTGATGTTTATAGATTATAAATCAACTAATTAGCTCTACAGCCATTAAATAGCCTTCAGCAAATGTACAAGCGATTGAACTACAGAGAGCCTAAAGCTATGGGAATACAGCAAGCAGGAGTGTGTATGAGTTAGAAAATGAAGCAGAAGAGATTTGTCTTTTCATTACCACCACTTTAACCTGGTGTGATGGTGAGCAGGGCCATTTGATTGGCACAGAAAAAGTACAGCCAAGGGCCCAAAAATCTGCAACCCTTTGAATTGTGGAAGTTTATTACCCTGCGTATAATTGTGTACCAGCCAACCCAGCATTTTAGGACAGCTATTTTACATATATTACATACTGTACACTTTAGAGATGACTTAATGGTTAAAAAAAAATAAACAAACAAAAACAATACATCAGTGCACAACTTCTTCAAGGCTTTCAGTTTTGGCCAGTTTGGGAAGGTGCCAAGTGAAACTGGCACAGTACATAGATAAGAAGTAAAGGGAGTCAAATGGAAACGTGAAAACACACAAAATGAGTATTTTTCAAAAGGGTATGAAAAATTGACAGTACCATTTCTGTTCAAAATAATAATATTCTCACAAACAAGGCATTTGGTTGGTAGAAAAAGCTAGTTTCGCAGCGTCACATTATGACTAATGTCCGAAATCAACATATACCTGAGTTTCTAATCATAGCAAAATAGTATTGAAGACAATGCTTTGCTAGAATTTTTTTTTTTACCCCCCTCTCAAAAGAAAACACTACAATTTAATAAAAAATAGCTTTTGGCGAGTTTAAGCAGCTTCAGATTCATGCTTGACACATGAAACAGCAGCAGGACCTCTAAGTTTTCTACTTTCATCTCCTAAGAATGTTTCTTTATGATCAAAGCATCACCAAATAAAATGTAACTACATATTGGTCCGGCTCTGGGTCTACTGTGAGGAAAAGTGCACGGAATCAGCAAAACATTATTTTTTTCAATAAGATAGTGCTGAGCTGAACAACTAGCAGACAAAAGTTGGGTTTTAATCAAGCACTAAGACATCTGAGCGGCATGAAGCTTAGAATTTGGAAAAGGTAGGAGCTAATGGAATTACGCGAAGCCGTTTTAGGTATTAGGAGGCGTCAGACAACTAGAAGGTAATGGAAGTGACTTTCAGGGCATGTAGCAGTCCTACGAGTGTCTCTGTGTTATTATGCAGATTGTGAATCAACACAGTGAAAGATGCCAAGACCCATCAAGCAAGATGGATAGCCAAAACATCCGTTCAGACTGTTTATTTATCCGTGGCATGTGCATATGTGCGTGTTGCCCACACATCTAATCTGCCACATAAACAGATTTGTACATCAGTGCACGGGCACAGGAAGTTTATTCCTGCTTGAAAGAGTAGCAGCTAAATGGTGGGTGGAAGAAAAGTGGGATAAAAAAAAAAAGGAGGGAAGAAAAGAATCTCTCTCAGTGATGACCTACTTTCACACAAGAAATCTTGCCGGAAAAGTAGCTGGAAGAGCTGAACTTCTAATTAAACTGGTGTTCAGGAGAAGTTTAGAAGCTGGAAACAAGGTGGAGTCTAAAGTAAGGCTGGTCAGTGTTAAAATGGAGACAGCAGGAATGATAAATGGGAAAAATAGGCCCGATGCTGCAGATGCACGCGATGCATGCATTTTCGGCCAGAGTTTAACATCTGCTTCGTCAGAAAAACAGACGGTGGGATTACCAGGGAGAACGGGGGGGGGGACATGTCCATACACAGTTGAAATCATAAAGCACCAACTGCTTACACACAAAGACCCGTAAAAAAATGTTCCTTCCCACCTCAGGTCAAAGGTCAAAGTGAATGAGGTAGGAAAAACAATAACTTAGGATTTACAATAAAAACAAAAACATGATTAACTTTCAGTCATATTCCTGGCAAAAAAAAAAAAAAAATGGACACCAAATAGTGGTGAATTCCAGTGATTTTTGGGTGGAGAATGATAACAGTCCAGGGACCCACCGCCATGATCATTAAACATGACTGTCCGATGTTTTCCGTATCTAAACAGCCATATTGTTGGATAGACAGTAGCTAATACTGTAACACTCAGTCCCACAGATACATGAGCAGATTCATCTCTCACTGCCTGAAACCTTGGTGGAAAAAAAAAACAGAAGGGCACTTTCATTTAGTACCAGGCTGCAGGTGGTTGTTTTCATGTCAGGTGAGAAATTGTTTTGCTGGGTGGATGCTTCACCAGGATGACAACATTTATCCCCAAGTAGCACCACAGCAGAATGGCACTTTGAAAGTTAAAAAAACATCTGAAAGGCATATGTTTTGACTTCCCGATCCACCATTTTTCTGTGCGATCCACACCTTGATTGCCTCTGGAAACTGTGGCTGCGGCGTCACATCGTGTCGCTGGAAGCGGCTGCCATTTGCAGCACGATGGCTGACAGAGGATCCACAGCCGCTCTGCTTCTCACCTCTTCCTCCACACCTTTGACAACCAGATCTTCACCGTCTTGTCGCTGGAGAGGAAGAGAGAGGGGAGGAGGGGGATGAGCGAAGGAACAAAAACAAGGAGAGCACAACAAACGGCGGGGGAAATAACGGGACATCAATCAGGCAGTCCTGCCTTTCAAAACAACTCATAGCGCATCAGAAAGATGCGTACTTCAAAGCGTGCTTGTCTAATGCACAGGCCCAACACACACTTCATTAGAGACCATTCCCCACACCGTCTGTAACGCCTCACTGAAGAGTTTCACTCTGCATCGTCATGAGAACTCTAATATCAGGTTATGCTTTTATTTCCTTTTTTACACTTTTTTCACATGTACCTCCACCCGCTGTTTGTAAGTCAGGGAAAAGTTAAATCAAGCACATTCAAGAGGGTCATTAGTCATTAGAGGAGGTGGAACTCTACACTGAAAAAACGCTCTAAACATAAGTAAAAAATGTCTTAAAATAATTTGGCTTTGAGCAGGTAAATAAGATGATCTGTCAATACAAGGAATATTAAAGCACTTGCTATGCATTTGAAATTTTTTTTATTCTTATTTTTAATGCAAGTCATCTTCTTCCATTGCTAAAATCAGGGAAAATAAACTAAATGAATTGACTTTCTATTATTTCAATGTTTGCAGTTTAACACAATAAACTGCAAAATTAAATATTAGCAAGTAATTTTTTTATAAGTGTATTTTCCCTTGTATAGAGCAGGTAGGTAGGACAATTTATCAATGGAATAAGATGATTTGCATTTTAAATAAGATAAAGATCTTATTAGCTTAATTAAGGTGCATAATATTCATTATCTTCATTATTCCAAAGGCAGATTGTCTTATTTACCTGCTCAAATTAAGGGGGAAAACATTTATTTTAAGACATTCTGACTTATTTTCAAATCAGTTTTGCAGTGAAGGGTGACCCTATATGGCATTATTAAAAATGCTCTATTTAGGATTAACATATTTTCCACTGAGAACCTTAAAAGGATAACTTTAGTTTATTTAAATATAAAAAAACAGCATTTCCTCTGATAGGGGGGCATGGTAACTGGGGCCTGATCCCAGTAATGCATGCCCTCTTAGCCTGGGATAACATTGACAGTTGGGACTGTGGTCCTGATTTAGTGCAGGCTTGCTAAAGTTCACGTTGATTCATGCTTTATCCTGGACTTATAAGGCTAGACATATTATCTGTGTGCAAAAATATTATTTTTCTTCCTCTAAAAGCTTCTCTATTCCCCCAGTTTCTCATTTGTTGTCTTGTTTACACTATTCATGTTGGTCTGACTCATGTTTCCACTGGTTAGATGGGTCCCTCCTTAAATATACTTGGATCAAGTAATTAGGTAATTAGCAGGACTTTGAAGAATTTGGTTAAAATGAATAGTTATAGCCGAAAGCTTCTGTCCCTGTAGCTTTGGCACAGTCAAGAGTAAGAACACTATTCTGGTAAAGAAAGGAAGTATGGACTGATGTGCTGAATCCAGACAGCCTTTAGCGGTCCAGAAATCACTACATGACAGAAACGCACATGGATGTTGCTAGTTGAATTGGGACTACAGCTTTCCGGAAAAGAACAACAAAGACATATCAAAAAGCTTTAGCTCTCTACTATACAAACAACAACAAATGAAGGTGTGTACATTTTTTTCTGTCAAATGGAGAACATGTGAAGCAATAATTTCAGAGTACACAGCAGTATGAGGTGGTCTGTGCTTATAGCTTATGTGACACAAAGGATTGTGGGAATCCTTACAAGTTCTTAGCTCCAGTGAGGGACTTTGCAAACTACCTATGCTAATAGAAAAGATGACAGGACGCATACAAGCTCTTTTTCCTACTCCTTTCCTACTGCCATTACTTATCACTGGTGACTGCTGACACACTGTCACTTCAGCTAAAGAGTCCTTACAGCTTGGGGCAACGAACACAGAGCCCCTAACTTCATGCTGAGGAAGTACTTAAGGCAATTTGATTTAGGCATTTTGAACCAAATCTATCTAAAAGCTGCAGGATACAGACCCTGGAGGACTTTGCATTGAAACCCCTGTTTCAAACCAAATAATAGGAGCTACCATAACGCACATAAGTACTTCTGCCATGAAGTTACACCTCTGGTTCAGTTGTCATGGCGTGGGATATTGCTGCAGGTTTATGCATACTACCTTTATTTGTTGACTCTGTCAGATGACATGTTAAGACCGGATCTTCAGTTTTAATGAGATCACTGCAAAAGCTGATCTGATGTTTATTACAAACATCTTAAAATGAGTATTTACCCTTACTTAGAGCAACTAATTAAGATGATCTGCCAACAGAATTATTAATTTTTTTCTCCATAAAATAAGATATTATGCACTTGAAAGAAGATAATGGTGCTTTTATCTTGATTTAAAAATAAATCATCTTCTTCCACTGACTAATTATATTACTTGCCTGCTCAAATCAAGAGAAAATAAAGCAAGTCTGTCAAACTGACATTTAGAAGTAGATTATTGTCAAAAAGTGGTCATCATTACCATGGTGATTTTGAATAATGACATTATTAAAGGTCATTGTTAATTATTGTTAATTTTTATAAACGTTTGTAATAATCACCTTTTTATTTGCTTTTACTTTTCAATGAATTTTTAGCCTCTTATATTTTTAATATTTTTTGTTAGAATAAAATCTAAATTCAAATTTAGGCTTCAGACTTATTTGACCTTTTAGATTGTAAACAAAAGTTTTAAAGTCATATTTTTAAGTACTATTACAATTAGTAGACAACATTTCTTTATGTCCAATCCTACAAAACCGTAATGGGACATTTTTCTGAATTCCTTTGGGTCAAGACTGTTATTCAGGCTTGTCATTGATGGGGTAGCAATTCATGAAGTAAAACCTGCTTACACCCAAACAGAAAAGAAGAGGAACATAAGCAAATCAAATGAGAAAGAAGTGAATAAAAACAATGGGAAAAAAGAAAAGAAGGAGGAATAAAAAAAATAATTTTGGGCACAAAGAAGAGAAAATTCAGAGCAGAAGAAGTACAAACAGGAAGAAAAGAATGAGCGGTTTAGAGAATACCAGAGGAAAGGAGGGTCGGTGTGCAGAGGACAGGCAATCATGGGAGGCTGGTGGCTCGGCCCTTGATGGCCAGGACCCGGCGAGGAAGACATGGGGTTAAGCCTGGCACATAGTTCCACAACTTCACCCTGCAGTCACTGGGGTTACAGGAGGAGGAGGAGGAGGAGGGGTCAGATGAGGAAGAGGATGGAGGAAGTCAGAGCAGGAAAGAGTAAAGTAAAGGTCCAGATCAGGAAATCTTTGCTCATAGAGAAGATGGTCTGAAGCTAGAAAACAACAGATGATTAACCAGGTTAAAGACAGAAAGCAGACTCAGGCAATTAAAGCGTTGCTATATTTGTTTCATACAGTTATAACATCAGAATTATAGTTTAACATTACCTCAGCGACTCGAGGCTGACATGAAACAGCTTATTATCAGGCATGTTCCACAGAAAGACCACCTTCTAGATAAAGGGCAAACTTTTTACTTCTGATCTCACCATTTAATATCGACTAGAATTTGAACTTTATGTCATTTGACATTTCTAGCTCCAAACCGCTCATTAAATCCTTTTCAGAAGACCTCAGTAACTGATTACCTACAAATTATTTTACATGCATGAAGAGACTGGAAACAAGAAAAAGCTGGTTGAGATTATTATTATTCTCTTTTTTTATATATACTTAAAAACTGTAATAGTCACAATATATATTGTCCAGTTTACATTTTCTGATGTCACAAAAAAGCCTTTAGGGTGTTTTATGATATCTGATACAATACAAAGAAAATTGCTTTTTATTTAACAGAAAAATAAAAAATATGTCATGCATTCCCCTTTATTTCCCTTTTCCAGAGTTGGGCATCGTTTGAATTTGAAAACTTCAAGTTCCGTTCTTATTTATCCTAATTAGATTCTTTTAATAGTAAGGATCATACACGTTCACCTTTTGAATTATTTGGAGGTGAACCAGAGCTCTTTGGAGATTAAATAGACTGAACTTTTAAATGAATTTTAATTCCTTGAACATCAGACTCTATAAATTTTCACATTGTTATTGTCAAGCAATATGTTGATATCAAACGAATAAACTTGGATAAAAGTTGTATGAATTTTATTTTCACAGGACACTTTAAACTTCTACATGGAGCTTTCTTCTGGGGGAAAACAAAATGTTTTAAAACACAGTTACACATATCCAGTGTCTAATGCTGCAGTTATCCATGCAATTCAATAAAACTTTATTACTTTATTTACGAGATTATGACATTGGTGCGGTTCTAGGCAGAGTCTCTGAGCGTGATGTTCTAAGAAAGGAATCACTACAGAGGTTATATCCCCAGCGCTGTTCACTTTGTTCCTCTGCTCACAAAAGTAAAAAGTCATTAATTCCACTTCTAGTGGAGAGGGACTGAGGCAATCAGATTTCGTACTCCATTGTTCAGTTAGTGGGTTTCAGTTGAAAAGGATAACAAATAAAGTAAACTATGAATAAAGTTGTGCTTAAAATTACTTCTAACTCTGCCATATCTAGATTAAAGTGGTTTACAGCCCGTTAATAATGTGCAGACAACAAGCTAGGTAACTGTTCAAAAATAAAATACCTTTGGGAGCCTCAGTCACTAAGGAATTAAAGGCGAGGCTCTCGTCCTGAGTCCACTGGTGTTTAATTATGCACATTGCTGAATGATTGCATCACACTTTTGAAAGTCGAAACACAAACAGATGACTTTGCACACACTCCTACAAATTCTTCTTCGCTGGTATTTGGGAGCTTTGTCTCTGCTCAACGGACTGGGCATAGAAATCAAACTAAAAATGTGCACAATTCCAGGAGAATCGAAAGGTTTCCAACTGAGTCTCTGCACCCTACCCTTTACTCTAAGACCCCTACACACTGCCATCATGGGGCGCCCGAGGAGCAATCAGGGGGTTAAGGGTCTTGCTCAGAGACCCAGAGTCGCAGTCTGTGGGAGTAGAGTTCGAATTTAGAACCTCAGGATTCCAAGTTCAATGCCCTAACCACTAGGTCGCCACTCCCCATATAAATTCAGCTTTGAAGGTCTCTGAGGTTAGTAAAGAACTTAAGAAAAATCATTATAAAGAAAAAGAAACGCCACAGGGGTCAGTTTTAGATAAACCTAAAGTACAGTTAGGGTTGGGTGTTTATGCAATTAAAAACTTAAACTATCTCATAAAGCACTGTTCAGTCAAACTTTTAAACTGGAAAAAGTAAGACTGACCAATAAAAGCATTCATTAGAGAAGCAGCGAAGCTGTAGGCCTTCTGTCATTTGCACCATACATCTGTCTCTTATTCTGGAGGAGAAGCAATAGAAAAATGCCACATTTATGCCTGCATGCAAAACCTTTATTTTGTGGCAGTAAATTACACCACAGTAAACATGGAGGTGGCAGGATTATACTGTGCTTTTTTTCGACAGAAACTCTTCAGAGTTGATTAGAATTATGATGGAGCTAAACACATGAAGAAAACCTGTCAGAGGCTGCCACAGACTTGAACCTGGGACAGAAGGTCACCTTCCAGGAGATTAATGACTCCAAAACGCAGACACCAAAGAAATGATTTAGATCAAATCATACGGATGGGGTAAACTAGTTAAAGTTCATTCCTATATCTAACTGAGAGTATGAGAGAAGATTTATAAAAGGATCACCAAAAATTCATTTGATAAAGACATCCCTTGAAATACTAAAGAGCTTCATTGGCAATAAAGCATTCTTCTGTAAAAATACATGTTGCACTATTCACATTTTTTATATTTATGTTTTATATATATAAAACATTAGGAAACCCTAGATAATTTAACCAGCACTATTTAATTTATAGAAAATCCAAAGAAAAGCAGAGTCCTGGGCTTGCGAGGGCCGGTCAAAGTACAGAACTGGCTTTCAAAAATTGTTTTTCTTGTTTTTTGTTTGTTTTTTTATTTAATTCCCTCTGATTTTCCTTCCGCTAACCCAATATGCACCATTTTGTATTGAGCGGTACCATAAAACTCCAATGACAGCAGTTTTTCTAGAAAAGAACTTCTGAAGTTTGTGGTTGTAAAGTGAAAAATAGGAAAATAAATAATGGATTTTAATACATTTGCATGCAATCAATCACATTTCTTAATATAAATCTACTTTAACATACCTGGAAGCTGTAAAGATCTGTCTGGAGTTGGTGCATATGGCATTAATCGGGCTCTCGTGACCTCTGACCTCTCCTATGGGCGTGAAGTTGTCTACATTCCACACCTTGAGCATGCCGCCCCGACAGCCGCTCAGCAGCATGGGCCGGCCGGGGACGTAGGCCAGTGCGCAGACCCAGTCCTTGTGGGCATTTGGGATTTGCTGTGAAGTAAGAACAGACCTGAATTAGGAGCTGAATGAAATATCTGAGGTTTATAGAAAAAATTAAAATGCAGTAAAACATGTGAAAGACTTGGGCTACTGGGGTCTTTAAATAGAAACAGATAAACATACGTTCAGTTTTCCCTTTATAATGAAAAGAAATGAGTTATCATGAGGACAACATCTTCCTTGAATTAAAAGTGAACCTCATTGTTGCTAGGCAACATAAAAGTACAAGTTTTAGAGACTGTTTTTAGAATGTGCCACAGCTATTCTTAGGCTGCGTGTCTATTAGCTTTGAGTTTTACAATGGCTTCAAACAGAATTCATAAGCCAGGAATGATCTGTTCACATCGACATGAAGGTCTGCAAAGTAGGACTGGGATGATTAAGATGAGAACACGTGAATCTTAAGAGTTATTTAGCTTTCTGGGTGAGACAAAAAGCATTTTTGTTTCTATTTGGCAAAGCAGTTTGAGGGTTCATTAAAGAAAGTCTTTGCTTTTAAATAAACCTTTGTGCTATTTTATTTGCAGAAGGTTCCCTGAGCCCTGTTTGCCTTCTGAGAATAAACAAAAAAGCCACAAAGACATCAAACAATCCGACTCTAATAGGAAATAGTTTTTGCTTCTTTTTTCCAACACGTTTTTTGAGAGATCCTTCATGAACAGAGAACCCACAAGACCGTGATAAATCATGCTAGAGCTAAGATGTCAAACTAAATCAGTTGAATCAGTTCAAATGTTATTTCCTAAACCACAGAGCAAGCACAGGTAGAGCAATTTAAATTTTATGCAAGGCTTTATTAAACTTTTATGACTCCAGCAGTTTGGGCTTTAATGTTGTTCTATAATTGCATTCATCTCAGCCACCAGGGCAGCACATTAAAGCAGCTCGGAGCAGAGGAACGCACACTGAGGAAGACGTGTTTTTCTATTAAATTAATCCTCTTTTTTGTCTTTCATCTGTCACTGAAGATTTCAAACATTTTATATTTGCTTTTCACAGAAAAGTAAAAAAAAAATAATAATAATATCCGTCACATTTAAGACGTGAACAATAATTCAAACATAACTTTCCTCGTTAGTTTGACGGCCTGCAAATTTAAGGAAGTATTTTGTGTCACTTTAAAACCAAAAGCAGTGAGACTAGAGAGCAGCCATACCTTTAGGTCATAGAAAGCGCATGCATCTCTACTACTAATGAATCATTAGTGTTGCGTTTCATTTGATTAGACATTTTTTTGTCGTTCAAATTGAGGCTCGAGTAATATTTATATTTCATATTCATGTTTATTATATAAATGGTAAAATCCAATATCTGCCTAAGGAATTTTTCCCAAACAAACAAAACGGCAGCAAATATCTGGGATCAGACTGGTCTTAAAAACACATATTGTTCAATCTCTCTTTAATTAGCATATATGGCTTACTATCCATCTAGGCTATGGAAAAAAATGTGGAGCAGACGTATATTCCTCTTTGTCATTTTTCAAAAGGGGTTATACAGGTGAACGTGTCTACAGTGAAAGGAGTAATTGAAAACAAACTGAATCTATATTGCCACCACAAATGGTGAAAAGCATGGGAGGCAAAAGAGAAAAGCTCCTGAGCGTACAGCAGCAGAAAGGGGAGTCATGAGATCGCAAAGTCTCCATGGCAACAATGTATTTGAGCAGTTTTGTACATCTTTAACAGGAGGACCAGTCATTGGTGGTTAAAGAGCTTGAACACACCTTTTCTGGGATATTCTCTTATTCAAGGATGACAAGTTTATCCTCAAAAAGGTTTCAATGGTCTCTAAAGAAGCCCATATTTATTTATGTTTGGTACAAACATTTTATTAAACATCATATCCAACTTAGACAACCTTTGTGATACTGAGGATTAGCACTCGCTCTGCACTCCACCATATTTCTTCCGCTCCACTCACATGCACTGATGGACAGTAGCTTACATGTGTGTGTTTTAAATAAAACTGTTCATACCAGCATTTATCACACGTGTGGATTTTTGGTAGAATTCTGATGCAACATTGCTACAAAATCACTACCGAAGTATAGCAGCAAACCAAAAGCTAGGTAAGCCTGATGCTGTTATGCAGATGTTCCATCTGCGCTGATGAAACTGGACTCAGATTGCTGAAAGCCTGGAGGGATCATCCTGTAAGTAAACTGGGTTTACATTCCAAAGTTCAGCTGATAAATAGCTTGACCACTCAGAGGACATGTAACTTTGGAACAAAAGTCAAATTTTACATTTTACTCACTTTATCCCACAAAAGTTTGCACAATATAAAACAGGTTTACCATAGATGGCACATATACTTTAAGTATCAGAACTTTATGTGTCACAGAACTTTCTTTGTTCACAGCTTTTTCACACCATCAGATTGTCTTAAAATGCAAACTGTGTGTATTTAGCAACAGCTTGACTTTGAAGGTGGGGAGAGGAAAATAATAGGATCATTGGTTATCGAACAGCAGCTCCACAACGTTTGATGTATGCCTCTGAGGTAGAAGCCAGATCTACGAAATAAATAAATCACCCTTAAATGCTGGCACAAAAATCTGTCTGAATTTTGTTTTTGTTTTCCCTTTTTTCTTGTTTTATAGTCCAAACAAAAGGACAAATCACCAATAATTTTACAGTTCAAACTAAATGTTACCAAAAGCATCAAGTTGCTTGTTTTTACTCTGTGCTGACCTTTGGCTAGAGGAATGGACACTACCCTCCATTTCTACAGACAGTATTATAATGTGAGGATGTTTTTCTGTGTTTACATATTGGCTAGGAGGACAGCAACCGAAATTTGGGAAGACAAAAAATAAATCTGTGCAACTCAGCCTAAACATGCAGTCACTCACATTCTAGGAAATAAACAATACATATTTCACAACAGCTGAACGATGCAGGAGAGAAGGAAAGAATGAATGTCTATTTACACACAAAATAAAAAAATGCAAATCATGTCTATATTAGTAGATCATTACAAATAAGGACATGATTAAATTGTCTGATTCCAACTGGATCTTATCTTCAAAGCTAATGGGAAGGTTATTTAGAATTAATTACACCCCTGTTGCTTTCAAATAGGCCTGGGTTAAAATATTTTCACCTAATTAGAATAATAAAATTTCTTCTCAAACAAGTTTCATAATAAAAATGAGAAATTACATATACTGCATTCATAACTAGCTTTTATTTCAATCATCCCCTCTGGAGGGGGACCTTAACCTGAAGAAAATCGAACCTCAAGCTGTGTAAAATGCTGGAAAACATTTATTTTTTGCTAAAAATAATGAAAATATAACAAACTAACCGTTTGCAGCTAGTGATATCACACAGTGAGATAGTTTATCGGTTATGGATTCACATCTAAGTGATGAATTAAAGTTACTCTGAGCTGGAAGGACAAAGAAAAGATTTATAGTCACAAATAAAAACATTCTAATAATCAATAAAATCGATTAATGATCCAGCAATACAACTTTCAAAGGATTCAAACTGGAGAGAGAAATGTGTCGCTAACCAAGTGTATCATCACCAGGTGTCACTGCATATAGACTGCTGATTTTAAAGTGATCCAGGAGTATTTAAAGCAATGCAAAAAAGGAACTCATCTGTTACCAGGAGACCTCTATTCTATAAAGGACCAGGAGAGTCACTGAAAACAAAATATAACTGCTTGTAATTGCACATTTTAAATGACACCTTTTAAATAATTATTCAAATACTACTTTTTAGGATTTTAAAAAGAAAATGGAAGCTGAAATGGAAATTACCCTTTTAAATGTTTGATAAGGAAAGGTATTTATAACCAGATTTTTGAACTGTGGTTTTTAAAAATCCATTTTGCAAAAAAAAAAAAAAAAAAAACCAGATTTTTGAACTGTGGTTTTTAAAAATCCATTTTGCAAAAAAAAAAAAAAAAGGCTTTTCAAATTGCAGCAATGAATAATGGATTAATACACACAATATACAATTCCTCTTTAATAATTTAATTAAAGATGCTGAATTAAAAATTATTTTGAATCTAACTGCATGATTTAAATGTCATATTTATAATGGGTTTTTATTTATTTATTTTGGAATGACTCTCCTGGTCCTCCATATGGAATAAGAATTATAAAGGAATGTTTAAGAATGAAGCATATTTGCCTATTAGAATGGCCTATCTAAAGTTTGGAACTAAACCAGGGCTCTTCTCACAACCTTTGCTTGTTAGAACCATTTTATAAACATGTCTCATCTCTGGATGTGTAACACAAATAGAGGTTTACCTCACAGGCACTGAAGCAGTTGAAGTTAAATGTATTTGACTTTGTGTGACTAAATACAAAAATGTCTTCCTTTTTTTTCCAAAAAAAATGAAAAAACAAATTAAAACGAAAACCACGGACAGTTCCCCTTCAACTTAATTCTTCAATGCAGACCTGAAGAGTTTGACACATGTTGCATAATAAAATAAACAAGGAGGACTTAGATAATCGACATTAACACTTTACACTATACTAACACTTTACACAAACAAGCAAAAGTCTGTTAAATCTTTTACGCCTTACAGAGAAACACAACACTTATTACCCTGCAAATCTGCATACACACTGTAAGCTATTTGGTGAAGGCTATATTGAGACATTCATCAAGTTTGGGCAGGAGGGGGGTCCAGCAGGTTGCAGTCTACAGTAATTATAAGCATATTACTTCCCACATTCCTTAAGGAAAACAACAACGGAGGCTGCCTTTTATGGTGGTGGTCAGGGCACGGCAGCTGCCAGTAATAATACTGTAGAAGTTTTTAGCGTTAACACCATAACACGTTACATTATTATACCCAAAGCCACAATTTCATCGCATTACATAATTATAAAGAGACCACAGAGTCAGGGAGGCTTTAAAATTGATGGTGTTGGCGGCTTCACAAATGCGGTTAAGGTCATATGCTACAGTCCGCAGCAAAGAGCGAGTTGATTTAATTCCAGCTCTGGAAAGAAATAATTGCGTCCTGTGATTTGGTTTTGTCTGTTTGAATAAACAAAAGGCAAAACAGAAGTTATGCAAAATAAACTGGGAAAGTGATGTGCATGCAAATGAGTCAACCACATCCGCCCACAAGCCGTACGTTTATGCATTATTAGCATACGCAAGCAACGGTGGGTACACAGGAGACAGTAGAATACAGCCACAAACACCCGCTCAGCATCTTCCTCTGCTGTTACCTGTTAGCTGAGGTGTGAGTGGGCTTTAAACCTCCCCTCACTGTTGACATGTCACTTTCCTGCAACATTACTCATGACTACACACACTGCTGGCTACCTCTACAGAGCAAGGACTGTGGGTGAATGAAGGGAGCACTCAGGTGGCAAAAAGCAGCCCGCCAGTAGAGTTTGCATCTGGCTGCTCAGTTTTTTGCTGTTATCACACAGACTGTTTAAAATAGATTATAAGACCAGGGGGCGTGATTACAGGATGTAATGAAGCCCCCATGTCTCCAAGATCCAAACTGGCCACTAATTAAAAACACTTTACTTTTTGTGAATTTTATCTTCTTTCCTCCACGAAACAAACTGTTAAACCAAAAATAACAGGCTTAGATGTTTGTTATTTTCTTCTACTTTATGAATCAAAGCCTTTGCAAAAACCAGCTTTATCACAATGTGGGTTTCTGTTTAAAACTAAAAGGTCTTCAAAGAGGAGACAAACACAAGAGAAACAGTGCAGCATCACTCAAATTTAGCCATCCTTGTTTCCCATAAAACAGCAGAAAAAAAAACTTTGAAGATAATTAAAAAAAAAATTCTGCTCAGACAAACCTAATGACAAAGCATCTTGCCTTTAAGATCATAACCAAACATTAACTTTAATAAGCAAATAATGAAAGATGATTTAACAGTTTTGCTACAATATACTATGTTTGAATACATCCAACTTTTGGAAGTCAATTATTTTCATGAACTATAACTTTCTATAGACAATTATTTACATTAATGTATTTCTATAAGGATCAATAAATCCAACTTTCTCTTTGCTGAAGTAATAAAAAAAGTTTCAGTATTTTACAAAAACTGTATTAACGTATATTATCTTTTGATTATTTTAAAATCCCAACCATTATATAAGAATTATTTAAGCTAATTAACTTATAGTCTTCACACATATTTAGTGTAATTTTAATTAAGGTTATGTATACTGGTAATTATGTAATAAAATGAATTTTTGTAAGAAAAAGTCATTATAACGGAAACTGCACTTCCCTTACAAACGGCACGTATTATTTGTTTAAATCCGATTTCCTAATCTTAACATGGAGGAAAACATACATTTACTCAGACTGCTTTAAAAACTGGAAGCATTTGCTCAGTGATCAGGAGCTTATGCATATGCAGCGATGCAGTCCTTCCCCCACATCACTAACAAGAGTCTTACTGCAGTTATCCCCTCAAATACCTTGTTAGCACTTTATTTGCAACACACATCCCATATTGGAGACTGAACTTCACTCTGCAGATTATGAGGGTCAGAAGATCAGGATTTAATTGCCTTTGAGACTGATGCACTTTTCAGCCTGCAGATTCAACACGCATTTTGTCAGGAAACTACTCCTTAAATCACCATGTATGAACTTTTCATCCTGATTATAAAACATCCCGCCTCCCGTTAACTCAACCCGGTGACCCTCACAGAGTCAGCAGGAAATAATGCATTAGGCTCATGTAGCTTTCTGTTCCAGTATCATCCTGCAGCAGTGCACATAAGCAATGAATAATCATAGAAGCAGTTTTATTTAAAACACTCTGAACTACTATCAGCGCACACTTTGAATTTTCTATATGTGCAGAAATATTACCACCAGACCCCAACATAGGACTAGCATAAATTCATGCTCCTTCTCTGTGCTCTCTTGCTTTTAAAGCGGCTATAGATCCTCTCCTCAGACCGTTTGAGAGTGGAACCAACCTGAAAAACCAAACTGCCTGTTATTGGCTACTTTTCAGGAAATCCTGCAAGCATAAAAAATGCTCAAAATACACAAAAGAGTAGTGTTCATGTGTGTGTTTTACATAAAACTGCAGTTTTTATAGCCTATGAACACATTTGGCAGAATTCTGACCTCATAGACAAAGACATGTTTTTTGGTTCTTCAAACATTTTCTACATTCCTCTGAGCATTTTCATACCTGTATGAGCTCCTGCTGCTCCAGCTCCCATTTCTTGATGCCGTTGTCTCGCGAGCCGCTGAACAGAACGTCTCCTTGAACGGCCAAACATTCAATGCCGTCGTAGTGCGGAGGCTCAAAATTATGAGCGGGACCGATGTTACCCAGAGTTCCTTCGGCCACATCGAATATCTGCGGAAAAAAACAAACAACGAAGCATGATCATATCAATTGCATGTAGGATCTTCAAATTGTTTGCTTTTCTAAAATATACCTTTTTCATCCACCCTTTCTTAATGGTACCAGAACAAACTACAATACAAGTGTGGTCTACACCAATGACTCTGATATCAGAAAATAAAATCCAATATTTATAACAGAACATTTGTTAATGGAGACCCAGGAACACAGCAGAAAGCTTACATTTTTGGTCTCCCAAATTACTCTGAACACACCATGGTTATACCATGTTGGTGGCAGCACAGCTTAAAGAACGCGTTTCTTTAGTAGGGGAAAGGGAAGCAGGTCAAATTTAACGGGAGGATGCAGGAAGAAAAATACATGTCAAACATGAATATGCTGGTGAAGATTCTCAGTCATCCAGGTCATAGTTGTTCCAAAAAAAAAAATCCACTGGACTTTGTTTCCAAGTTTGAAGACGTTTCACTTCCCATTAAGGAAGCTTATTCAATTCAAAATGTCAGATTAAGCGTTGAGTTTGGGGCTTTATAGAGAGGACCAAAAACAAAGTCTTGTTTTGGATAAGAAATCATGTAAATTGAACCGGACAAACGGGTCCGCCCCTTAGGAATGGGGGTCATTTGGGTTTGTTGTGAGCCTTCAAGACCCGACACCTGTCTATGTCTCTGAAAGGGGAGCCAATAGAGGGAATTGTTGGCCTTGCTGAACAGGGTTAGGGAAGCGAAACGTCTTCACACGTGGAAACAAAGTCCAGTGGATTGTTTTTTTACTTTTTTGAAAGTCAAACATGAATGATCGGGAGTTGGCTCTAGCATTATTTACACTGTTTAATGGCAATAAGAATGAAGAATAAACTTGTGGTTCTATTTGTAAAAATAAGTACTTGATCAACTCCTGAAGTTATCAGCTAAATAGTGCCATTGAGCTGTGCTGCGTGGAGGAGCAGTTTGGAGTACTCTAACCCATTTAAAGCAGCAGATAGCCTGACAGCATATGAGAGCGACATACCCCGTCTATTAATGATAGTTTTACATCTCTGTGCAGTGGAAACTGTAGGCAATTCACATATTTTATTCTTTTATAGATTACATATTACAAATATGTTGTGTAAAAACATTTTTTGTTTACTTATTCAGTATTTAATACAGCTGGCACAATAAATTATTAAAATATAATTACTGACTTTTTTTTTTTATTCAGCACATTCGTGTGGATTGATCTTCCTGTTAAAAGCGGAAACCCATCTTTTTAAGAAAGTGGCCGTTTCTCAATTAATTATTGGTCGATTGATAAGATCAATCAACTTTGGATTAATTTATTTATGGATAATTTGCATCACTGGTTTAAAATGGTCCGGCTCTAAAACCAAATAAGGAATCTGACTTATCAGATTTCTACTGTTTATAGATGCTCTCATGAAAAACATACCTAGAAAGCTAACTAGCTGTGTTTTCAGGGAAATGTCTAGATATTCACTGGAGCTGAAAACAAAAGCATGCCACAATTCTTGATTTGGCTGAAAAAACAACATGCATCATAAATTCCAATATTTTCCTTTTTTTCTGAGGCTTGACAAAACTGTCAATGTGTGAATAGGCGAAATGTACCTTGACATAATGGTCTTTGGAGCCAGTGATGACTTGGTCTTTGCCCAGCAGAGACTGTCCCACAGTCAGACACATGACAGATCCAATGTGGCCCGTTAGCTTGCCTGTCCCCTGCATCCTGCTCACAGACAAACAACAGGGTGGTCAGAAAGGGAAACAAAGGTCTGTGAAATGTAAAGTTTCATGTGTCACCAAATAAAGATATGTTCCCTTTCTTGGTAGATGTTAAACTATTGGGAAACACTGATGCCTAAAGCAGAGAATGAAGCAATACTTCAATTCTTGGTGGGTTGTTACACATCATTAAATAGCTTGGAGCCCCTCAGCGCAAACTCTCTGCTGCAATCTGTTGATCCTTTAACATTAGAAGCATAAATTAAAGGAGTAAATAAGGCCTTACTAAAACAGGTTCCTCATGGAAAATGCATACAGGGTTCATGGATGAATGATGGACAGACTGATGAATGATGGATAAACGGACAAATGTGTGAAGGATAGAATTGGTGGATAAATGACGGACAAACAGATGGATAAATGCTGGACATATGGACTGATAGATGAAATCTAAGTCAAATTGAAAGACAGATGACAGATAAACAGACGGATGGAGCAGGAACGGACGGATGGATGGATGGATAGATGACAGCTAGGAAACTTTAAAACATCAGGATGTAGAACTTCTAAAGGAAAAGCAAACATTTTGTCACTCTGTCTTCTTTTTTCACATTTATGCAAACCTTGAAATTCCAGCTTTTTAAACCTTTTTAGCACCGAGCAGAAACCTTCATATCACCATAAAGTTCTGTTCTTCATATGAAGTCAGAAGTGCAGGCGTGTAATAAATACTTAAAGGGACAGTTTATTTTTAAAACTATTTAACACACCCAAGTAAGCTACTCTCCACAAGCATTTTAATATTTTAATATTTGACCCTATAAGCTCCCTAATATATCACAGCCATTAATTCAGGCTCCTTCTCTGCTCTCTCTTGCTTTTATGCTCTTATAGATTCTCTCCGGCTCGCCTGTTTTCACCTATTTCTGTGCACTCATCTTAACTTCACTTTGAGGATGGAACCAACATGTGAAAGTAAACTGCCTGTAATTGGCTACTTTTCAGGAAATCCTGAAGTCTCTTGAGAAAGTATTGTTTTCTCCGTAGTTGTGGTGTAGGTAGCAAATCTGCTCTGGGCCCTGCCCCTTCTAAAGACATCACAAAGCAGCAAAGGCACTTGCATGAACTGTATTGACAATCAAATCTTGTCCAGGGTCTCATTTTATCATTACCTATATTTGCTATTACTTTACATTTCCTTTGTTGACCTCAAGTAGATGAAAGTAGAAAAAAAATATTCTCAGCCTTGAAGTTCTGCGTTTTAAGACAGGCTGAGCTCTGCCATTTTACAAGGTGGAACAAAAACTTTCATTATCTCTTTTATTAAGATCTGAAGGCCAGGAAGGACAGGTGGAACATCTTGAAGTCGTAGGGAAGCAGCTGTTCCAACCACAGTGAATGTGATTGGTCGTTTATCAAGGGGGCGGGATTGTTGTGGTGGAAGGTTCGCAAGCGCATTGGTTGTGGCCGCTTTGTAAGAAGCATCTTGTCAATCAGTTAGCAACTTAGTGCTAGTAGGATCCCAATTGGAAATTCCACTGGGACCAAGTAGCACTAAATTGGTGACTTAGAAATGACACTGTCAAGGAACGCTATGGACAGCGGAAACATGCAAGAGGAGGAGAGTTTTGTGTAAAGTAACAGCGCAGCACTTTCCAAAAATGAAGAGAACGTTCGTTATCAGTAGGGTTGTCACGATACTAAACTTTTCAACTCGATACTGATACTAAGGGAAATATTCGATACTCGATGTCATTTTTGATACCACAAGGATAAAAAGAAAGACTCCAAATTTCAACAGACATTTTCATTAATAATAAAAATACAATAAACAATAAGAACAACATTTTGAGGTTGCATGCTGTGCACAATGTTAAGCAAGCTTGATAAAAAAAAACTTACAAAATTAAAATTAAGTTTTCCTTACTTGGCTATGCTTTACATGCATAACAATGACACTAGCCAAACTGGTTAAAAAACAAAAATAATTCTCAGCAGCTACACCTGTTAAAAAAAAGTGTGAATCTGAAAAGTGCACAGAATTATTCAATCAGACAGTGTACAGAAAGTGCATTTTCCGCTATTCTGCACTTTGGATGAAGGACTGCTTAGGTGCCACTGGTGGTGGCACTGTATCGATACTTTTGAAAATGAGTATTGTATCCGGATACAACATTTCAGTATCGATACTTTTTTGAGTATTGATACTTTTGACAACCCTAGTTATCAGAACCGGTCGCAGCTGCTTTGTGTTACAGTGAGTATGTTAATCAGTTCATTTGATTTGCATTGGGTTGATCATTGTGATAAATGTTTGGTTCATGCCCAGGTTAGTAAAAACTAAAAAAGGGGCTTTGATGTGTTTGTTTAAAGATGAGGACCGGAAATATAACATAAACCAAGCTAATCAACAAAAAGTAAGACAGACCATTGGCTGCAGCTGTGACGATTCATCTATGAGCTGGAAATCTCCCCAGATTGGATCTCAGAAATCTGGTCACCTTAGATTTAGACCACCTGTCCCTGGATAAACCTGTCCCCAGATTTCAGATGGATTGTGAGGGCTTTCATTCGATTGCATTCAAGTCAATGAGTCGATGCAATCAACTGGTTTTCCTTAGATAGAAAACTTTGAATCAATTTGACTGGATGATCTGGTGAACTGGAAAGTGCCTTGAAATGACGTGTTGTGAATTGGCGCTATAGAAATAAACTGACTTGAATTGAATTTCACCCTTTTATGAATGAGGGGAAAATGTTTGTTGTTAACTTGTGTTATGGTAGAAAAGGCATGTGAGCATAGTGCATGCAGAAACGGCTGCTATGGTAGCTGGTTCCGATTCTGTAAAGATGAGCAGCAGAGCACTTCAGCTTCATCGTCACAGGCGGCCGCAACTGATGAGGAGGTGCCCTGCGTTATGATAAGAGTAACTGATTCATTTTTATTTTAGTTAAATATGTGGCTGATCCTTCTGACAAATGTCGGTTTTGTGCCCAGATGAATTAAAAAAAAACACAGGGCTTTAATCTGTATTGCTTTACTAAAGATGAGGACCCAAAATGTAACATAAACCCAGCTAATTAACAAAATGTAAGACAGACCATTGGCTGCAGCTGGTACGAGTAAAAGAGACTCGGATACAACATAAAAAGATGATTGAAAACTCCTGTAGTGCTCCTGTAGTGCTAATCTGGTACGGTGGTTCTCCAGGGATCAACAAAGGTTCGCCTAAAGACTTTTAGAACTGATTAGTGAACTTTGTTTTGTATTTTTAGGTAGTTGTTTATTATAAATAGAGTTTAATAAGTTGTTTTGCTGATTTATGGTTGTGAACTATGAGCATAGACTTAGATGTGTAACAGGAACACTAAATGAGACAAGAGAATGATGGTGTAAGAGTTAACCACCTGCTCAGTGTTCATTTATTATCCTGTTTTTGCTTGTAGCTTCAAATATTGTGATAATATTTTTAGTATTTAATCAGGTCAGATGATTATAATAAAGGTAACACTCAATAAGAATAATAATATGCTTGATGAGATTATTCCAGAATAACCCCAGTATCTCATCTAAAAATAACAAACGTTCAACAGATGTTTGGAACAAAATCTGTTCTTCCCTATTAAATTGTAAGTTTTTATGCTGTACATTGTAATGTTTTTGAATGGATTGTGAAAATATTACGTCTCTGTTTAAGAATAGTGTAAGATTGATACAACAGGAGAGAGGAAGAAGATAGGAAGAGTGATAGAACGAAAGAAGTTGAATAAGAGTGGAGGGAAGTAGGAACACTGATGGAAAGAAAATCCACTTAGAAGAGTAAGACAGAGAGCAGGCAGAAGTCAGAAGAGGGCTAGAAAGAAAACAACCTGAGTAACCAGCCAGACACATCTGGATTACTCAGCTTGTCCATTAATGAAAGACAGGAAACAACGGAGCTGCTGAACTTCAGGAAGTAGTGGAGCTGTGCATAGAGTCCATTAGTGGGAGAAATGAATCTGCTTCTTTGAGATGCACAGGCCCCTTTTATTTATGGATTCAATAAATAAATATATATATATATATATATATATAAAAAAAGAGAATATGTTGTATATGTGTAAATGATACTTCAGTGTACCTGTTGAGGTCCCACATACGAACAATATTCCCAGCCGCAGCATAGAGCACAGATCCTGACGGGTTGAGCGCTATCTGGTTGATCTGACATTCGCCCTGAGCAAAGGTGATTGTCCGGGTGGTTGTTCCAGCACAAGCGTCTCCTGAAACCACTTGCCCCGATGATCTGTCATTAGGTAAAGAGAAGCCAGGCAGAAAAGAAAAACCAAAGAAATATATATAAAAATGAGAGAAATGGTTAGCAGCCGTCATTTTCTCTAAAAGCACTTCAAGGTTTAATTTGTCACTTTAATGCAACCTGAAGCACATCGCTGAAGGAAAAAAAAGCACATTTGAACAGGATAATTTTCTGAAATGTTTCATAAAACCTCCAAATGGTCCCATCAGGCTGATTTCAGGAAGAAATACTTACGTGAGCGTGCGAATGCACTTGGCGGAGTCACGGATGTCCCACACCTTGATGTACGAGGTGGAGACAGAGAAGACCAGACCGGAAGAGGGGCAATATTTTACAGACACCACATTGTTTGGGTGGCCTTTCAGGGTGGCGATCTCCTGACCTGTGACCAGATTCCACATCTTACAGGTGCGATCTGGAGGGGAAAATGCAAAGAGTTAAATTAGGGTTGGAAATCTGTTTCTGTCTGTCCATCTGTCTGTTTAGGATAATAAAGGAAAGCAAAGATGTGCTGCAACAAATGTGCACCAACCAGGACACCTGCAAGCTTAAAAGCAGGGAATCTTGGCAGATATATGATATGCCGATATTTTTATTTAACAACTCAACTGTAAATTGCAGTTTAATTTTTGCTTTCTGTAAGTTAAAAAAAAAAAACACACCACTATCATTTTACTTCGACATCTCCTGTGGAAGACTTGTGCATCTTTTAGGGTTTATGAGCTGTGATGCTGCAGGTATAATCCTCACTTGCTCGTGACAAAAAAAAAATAAAATAAAATAGCCAACACACATGAAAGAATCAGACTCCATCCTCTTTTTGGATGAAAGCAACTGTTGCATTTAACTTTGATATGAGGGTCCAATAGTCTGAGAAGTGGAAAGGCCCAGAGCCCAAGCTGACTAAAGATACAGAGTCACCTTATATGCCTATATCAAAAAGTGATTGATTGACTTTATTGATCTGACAGTGGAGAAATTCCCTCGTTACATATAAAGAACAAAACCAAGTTAATCAATGATAAAATAAGGTTACACAGTTCAGCAGTCCATCCTGATAGTGTTTAGATTTTTCTTTTTGAGCCTAAATAGAACTCCAGCACTGGGCGTGATCAGCTGACAAACATTTTTGGCGCCACCTACAGGCCGCTAACTACCAAAAATCCAGAAGATGGCCATTGATGCAACTGCCAAATAAGTCCAGACGTGTAATGACACGTCTATCAACTTGCATCAGAATACTTCCTGACCTTTAGCTCCAGCTTTAGTGAACTCCAACCAGAGGGAGTAACTTGCATATGCTATATAATAATGTCAAATAACATGACTACACACCATTAAGTTACAGTGAGTCTGATAGTGTTGCAAAAAGTCAAAAGAGGTAATAATCAGGACGTCTTAGAGCACTCAAAGCATCTCCAGCCTTCAAGGAAATGCTAATTCGTCTACAAGATGTCACTGCATTTGTGCGTCATTGAGAGCTAATGTGTACCTTTAGATCCAGTGAAAAGCAGCTCGTCCGTGGCGTCCACACACAGAACCGGCTTGGAGTGGCCCTCAGCTACAGAAACACACTGCAGGGGGGCTGTCCGACCCCCCTTCACCCCCCCGATAGGATTGATCACACCCCTAGATGACAAAAAGGCAGACACGGCATCAGATTCTGCGCAATTTAAATCAGGAAATCGTGTACCTCCTTTAGTTTGAAAAAGGGTTTTACAATGAAAGAAAACAGGCTCGGTGTGAACATGCAGACCAAAAAAAAAGAAGAAAAAAAAAACACAAACCTTTCTTATAAGCAATAAGAAAATCATGACATTTCAAGCACATAAGTATTTTCTTGGATGTGACAGACGACACAATAAAGCACATGATTGCTGAGTAAAAGATACATTATTAGTGGTTTTATTTGATATTTTATGGGTGCATATGTAAACTATGTAGCATGCTTTACTATATTTAGCCCTCTTTACTCTAATGCTCCAAACATTACAACAAGATGCTTAAGAGGTTAACCAATTAGTGGCACAAATACAAATTTACAAAGGCATGGGCGTCCATCTACATCAGAGGTCTGCAACCTGTGGCTATAGAGCCACAAGTGGTTCTCAATAAATAAGAAGGAACAAATAAACGTATCCGTTTCAGCACCATTTCAGTATTTTTACAGAATAACTGCAACAGAATACCACTAAAAGGTAGGAGAGTAGTAGGGTCACTAAATGAAAAAAAAAGAAGAGACACGTCTGCCAGAAAGCTCTTTGAGATGAACTGGCATTCCTGCATATACCACCTAGAAGTGTGTTTCGTAAAAGTACCACTTAAATCTCGGAGGAGATATGGCTTTTTCTGTAAATATTTCCTTTTTAAAATCTCAGCAAATTTTGTTAGTTTTCATGTTTCTTGATTATATCTGACTTACTGAGTGGCAGACAAAAGCTTAGTTTAAAGGAAAATTCTGGTCATATTCAGAATTCAAAATTCTGAAAGTACTTTAAATAGAAAATTATTACATACTGTTTAATAAATTAAAAGTGTTTTGAATTGAGAGTAATTTTTATTTTACCTGCTTTACTGGAGGCATCCACGTTTGTCAAAGAACACTACTGCCACCTACCGGTTTGTGACGTCACGGTGCGGTATCGGCTGTTGATCAAGTCCCAGTGCTATTATCCATGTCATCTTGAAAACATTCTTACAAATGTGTGCTACATATTACATGTTTTTTCTCTGGCCAGAAGTTCAATGTCAAATCCTCCCTCTTTAAGTTGGGAATCCACCATGGTGAATCATGAATCGGAAAGGTTTCACTTTTACCTGATGTATTCCAACATCCAACTGCTATGCACGTGGGCATTGTCAGTTTAACTCTACCTCTTGTGAATTTCAATGATGAAATCCTCTCAAAATCTTCAGTAATTTTGGATTGCAAATGTGTCTAGTAGTTCCCATTGATTTTGCTTGTAGAGCGGGAAGATTGACCCTAGGCTTACCGCACCGTGACGTAAGGAGTGAAGTGTTACTATGTTTGGGCAAAAATGGCCACTCCTGGACTCCGAACGAAAAGTATTTATTTTTTACTGATTAACCCTAAATTCATTAAATCACCATGAACGTATCAGTTTTAGGTATAGATAATGATCCATTGATCATTCCTTGCTGACCGGACTTCTCCTTTAAATTATGGATTTTTTCTACCTTTAATCAGGGAAATTTCTGATTTTATTTTTTAATAAAAAAGATTTTCTCACAAATATGGGAAATCATCTAAGAAAAATCAGATTTTTTTATTATTTTTTTGGCAAAAATTCATTTTTCCCTTTTTTTCCTTTTAATTTCGAATGACCATTGTGCCCTGTAGTGATAAGGAACAAATAGTATATTTTTTAATCTCTTTCTTTTAACTAGGTTGAAAACTTTTCTCTTTTCATGAATATCAAAATCTCATATGAAAATTTATCCATCTTTGTTTTGCTTTATCTTTAGCTTAAAAAAAACATCAGAACTGTTTTTATTAAAAAATTACAACAAATTTCCTAACTATACATTTATCAAAAAAAGATTTATTTTTTGAAGGTCGTGTAAATTTTATTCAGTTAGACTTGGGGCAAATATAGCATAAAAGGTTGCAGACCCCTAATTTAAGCTGACAGGCTGTACAAGGAGGCAATCACAAACAGCCCATAGTTCCTCTTAAAAGGGGCTTCAGTATTCGCCGCTCAGGTAGACAGATGTGAGAACATGACAGCTGTCAATCATGCTCTCATAAATCTGACTGAGGGGTAAAAGAAAGGGCATTGGTGCAAGTCCTCTGAGGTTAGAAGGAGGTTTAATGTGGTCAGGAAAGATGTGTAAAATATGCTTATAGGCTTTATGAGACCTGTGAAAGGGGCAGAGGTTTCCCACTTAGAGGAAAATCATGTTAAAATGGCCTAGTTAAAGTCCAGACTTAAATCCTATTGAGGACTTTTTGCTGTTGTTATTGGAGACATCAACAACACAACTACAAAGCTAAGAAGAATAGGCAAAAATCATCCATCTACTTGTGAAAAGATTATGAAAATATAACCCTAAAGACTGTAAGAGCAGAAAAAGACGTTTGTACCATATTTTATCTGCAACACCTTCCTTGAATCGGCTGTCGGCGGAGCTGACAGTGCCATTAAATATAAACTCTTTCTCTATGGAGGATGCAGTGATCTCCGCCTCCTGGATACCCCCCCACCACCACCACTGCCACTAACAATATGTGCTCCGTCCTTCTTCCCATCGATTGTACGACACAGAGCAAACTGCTTAGGTTTATTTCTGTCCGAGTAATTTTTCTTCACTACCTGAGAAGAGTTTCAGTGTTTTTGTGACGTCTGATTAGTCTTTACAAACCCCAGCTGACTACAGCAGATCGTCCTTCACTGAGTGAGAGGTTTCTATCTGTAAAAAGACAGTCTTCCCTTTCCTGTCGCTATAACCAAGTGACTCAATGCAAACGACTGCGCTAAAAAAAAAAGACCAGTTAAAGTAAGGAACTAAATTTGATTGCGGTGTTTTATAACTACAATTAAAAATAAACGGATTGGGAATTTCTCCATAGGCTTACTGGATAAATTTCTGCATATAGGGCAGGATTTTTTGGGGGTCTTATAAAATGTCTTGCTGTGGCACTTGCATTGATTTGGTGCAATTCAATTAAACTATCATTTAAAGAAAGGTCAAAACTTTCCATGGATTCTTTCCATTTTACAATGATGCACCACTTTGTGTCGACTTATAACACAAAACCCAAAGAAAAACACTCAAGGCTGTTGTTGTAACATGACAAATGTTGTATTAGTTTTTGTAGCAAAGTACTTTATGTCCTTGCTTTATTTTCGAAAATCAACAGACTCCTGATGGCTTAAGCTGTTCTCTTCTATCTGCTCCTTTTTTTGTTTCAGAGGAGCCCAATTAACTCACCATAGCGGCAATGAGCTGTTCCCTTATTTTCTTGTCAGTTTCTCTCCTCTTCCTCATAAACCGCCTTACACAAGCACATGTAGTGTGAGCACCCAGGGTGTAGAGATGGACCTCCTCAACCTCCCCCCCTTTCCCAATCTATGTGCCTTTGACAGGCCAGAGTCCCAAAACGCCTGGAGAGCACTCGTCAGAAAGAGACAGAGCAGAAGGAGGGTGAGAGGAAGAGGGAGAGTTGTGGAAAAAATTGGTCCCTGGTGGGCTTCACGGGTAGTAGGTTACACACAAGTGAGGGTGCATGAATGTGAGAGTGTGTGAGAGGATATGCAAAAGATAGATAGATAACCAGAGGATGTGTGAAAGTAAAAGAAAGCTGCGACTTGCACACCGAAAGACGCTGAACAGATTTGTTTCTACACAAACACCGTTCGCCGTGTCAAGGACAACATGCTCCACTCTACTAGTGCAAACGGATGTGAGGAGAACACAATTCAAATTAAAAACATGAAAGCATACATCCCATATATTGCAAAAAGCATAAAAAATGGCCAGCCATCTAAAAAAAAAAGCATACATGCAACGTCTGCCAAGTTTCACAAAACACAAAAACCCAACTTATTAAAACAGCATAGGCTCAGAGCTAATTGCTAAAAAATTTCACGGCTGAATGGAAAACTCCAGGGACAACGGACTCCGTCTTGGGATCCTGGAATGACCGCACAGCCACACAAAATCCACTGCAAGCTGGAGATTTTTATCACCCAAATCAGGAGGGAGAGTGTGAGTTCTTCCACACTGAAATGCCTTCAGGGACCCGGAGAGAAGGCCATGTGCACATATAGGTTAGATGGAGGCAGGTTATTCAGTTAGCAGCTTCTCCAGGCGTTACAGCCTGATGTATGGAGCCATGGAAAACTTGCTGTGGACTTCCCTCCTCCCATTCAAAGTATTTCAGATTAAACAATTCTGTGCTACTAAACTCATTTAGGTAATTCTGTTTTTTTTTTTTTTAGTTTATAGACTGAATGTTGTATATTTCTGAAAATTTGAAGCTGAGGAAATGTGTGATGGGATTCAATAGAAAGGAAAAGGGATGAAAGAAAAGAGGGATTTGGGATCAGGGCTGAGTGGCAATAACCAACCAACCAGCTAGGTGATCTAAATTATTATTATTTTAATGTAATATTCTAATCTGAGAAGATTCTTTTTTATATCAGTGCTATGAGACTAAACTATTTTATCTTTGATACAAACTGACGCCAGGCTTCCTCCTTAATGCAGCCCTCCTTATCTTACTACAGAGCGACACTTCGAATGGCAGAAATAGTTCCTGTTTTATCAGCGTCTGAGGGCAAGATATCATGGTCCACTGTGTTATGCACTCTGTGAGAGCTGCTAATGGATGTTGCAGGGCTGAGACCCAAGAGACCAGCACTAATGAAAACATGGAGGGAGATCAGCGTGTGCTCGCTGACGTACATAGAAAAATGGGCAGAGGGATCTTAGGGAAGGTGCAGTGATTTCTCTTTGCAAGTGTGCTAGATCAGATTAAAAATAGAAATCAATATCTGGTGGATCAATATTCCTGATGTTTAACATGAGCCAGATAGCAGTGCTAAGATTATCTAAACACCCTGCATCCCAACAGGAAATGTCCGTTTTAATTAACATTCTGTTAAAATGAACAACTTTCAAAAATATGAGAGAAAACTGGACTTTTGTGATTGAAAGCATAAAGGCTATGTTCACAATGGAGACCTAAAAGTCGTAGGGAAGCGACTGTTCCAACCGCATTTCCAAATTCTCCCGGGTGGTGTCCCACTTTACACAAGTGAAAAAAGTGAATGTGATTGGTCATTTATCAAGGGGGCGGGATTGTTGTGGC
>NW_015151547.1:177653-182680 GCF_000732505.1 Cyprinodon variegatus | reverse complement strand
CAAGCTGACTTATAACTAACAGGCCTGCATAAGATACAGATTTTAAGACAGGATTGTTTTTAAAATAGAAATTTTCCAAATTTCAGGTAAAACACAACATTGACAAGTTTGACCCCTTTCAACTACTCTGATCAAACATGCAGACGCAACATGGTGTCTCTGATTAGGTGAACTGTCCTCTAAGTATTTCTATTCCAAGCTATGAGAGTGCTTTCATTTTTGAAGTGATGTTATTAAACGTATCCAGCTTTTTATTGTCATTACACTGCCAGAAGTACAGAGCAATGAACTCTCTGCATTTAACCCATCCCCTTGGGGAGCAGTGGGCTGCCATTGCGCGGCACCCGGGGAGCTGTGTGGGGTTAAGGGTCTCTGAATTCCAAACGCAATGCCCTAATCACTAGCCTGCCACTCCCCCAACTAGCCCCATCACCCGGCAGAACCTTGACAAACAGCCATAAACATTATTCAAATGTTCCCAATTTTGTTATAGAGACTGCACTGTATTTTCTACCATTATTCAAATGTTCCCAATTTTGTTATAGGGACTGCACTGTATTTTCTACTGTATACTAAAGTGCTTTGACAGTTTGGCAGAAAACATCAAGGAATTGAGGCTTTATTTCTTTGGACATAAACCAGGGGAAAGCGCGTTCGCAGTCCCCCACTACCTCAAATTAACAGTCGAGATTCCCACATTTGGGGAATTTGCAAAGGTGAGCATAGCCGTAGTGCAATGGCCGAGCCTCTCTCTGGGTGAACCTCCTTCATGACCAAGGTATCGCCCCTGCCAGGTAAGTAACTTTTACAGAATATGTATTTATTAAAGCAAAACTTGTTTTTTGTTCATAATAAGACAACTATATTGCACACAGTCCCTTTAAAAATATTTTATAAAAACTAACTGCAAGTGTGTTTCTTCATATACCTTCTAATTCCCCACATTTATTGACAATTCTTATGAAAGCCTTGAAATAAATGTTATATACTGAGTAGTATAAATGCATGCAAAACATTTTAAATCTAACCTTAGAGCGTATTCTTCTTTTTTGGGTCAATAGCTTTTTCTAATAAATATAAAGGGCCTTTTTGTATCTCTGCTTCTGTCTCCTTGAACCCCAGTCTGCCTCGGCAGGTGGCTGCTCACACTGAGTCTGGTTGTGGTGAAGGTGTCTTCCTGTTAAAAGGGAGTATTTCCTCTCCACTGTTGCTACAAGCATACTTAGTGTGAGGGATTGCCTTTGAGTCAATGAGTCGATGCAATCAACTGGTTTTCCTTAGATAGAAAACTTTGAATTAATTTGACTGTATGATCGGTGAACTGTAAAGTGCCTTGAGATGACATGTGTTGTGAATTGGCGCTATAGCAATAAACTGAATTAAAAAACATCAATAACAGAAAGCAGCAGAAAATAAAGACAGCAATTCTCCAAATATGTGAAACAGGATGTAAAAATATACCTTATACCTATTATTACTATGTTAGGTGGAGTTCTTTGTTACTGGGAGGACTGCATCTCCTCTAAAAGTCAATATAGTGCATGGCATTGTTCAGCTCTTAGAACAACAATTAATGCAAATCTGGTACTTTTTTCCAGTAACTTGAAAATATCAATCAGTGGATCTCTCTGCAGGAAAATGATCCAAAATATACAGCCTGGATCCACACAAACTACAGGAAAAAAAGCAACCTTTCCCTCTGGATTAAGAGAATATGGACTGTGAGAGGACCTAGGTTTGTCTTGGGCTGGAAAGGTCAAAGATCCCCCGCTCTCCCCTCCGACCTTTTGTAATGTAATAAAAGCAGCCTATATTACAACGTATTGATTGAATGGATGTAAATATTTCTGTCCCTAGTGATTTAATCTAAAAAAAAAATAAAAAAAAAAAATAAGATCAGTTAACAGGAAATGTTCCGAAGTAACTAAAACTTCCTATTTTATGTAACAAGAGCGATTAAATAAACATCTGACTTTAAAAGTGTTTAACACATATTTATACAAAACAGTAAAAGTTATAAACCCTGTATGTGATCACCAGAAATAAAATTTTGTTTCCTTCTCAGCTCTTGTTCATACAAATACTTCGCAGCTGGAGATTTTCCCAGTTGGAATCGTGTGGAAATAATCTAAATGTGTTGCTTTGGCTGGGTGCACAGGAAGGCAGGACGTGTACATGATTTTATTTCAGCATGTGGAAGAGAGCAGTACAGGCTCCCTGCTTGAATGTATGCAAGACACCGATGAGTGAGAAGAAAGCAGCGTGCAGGTCTGCAGAGCGGATTAGCTGCCGACGTGTCACACTGGCTCACTCCATCATCTTACTAGCCTCACAGACCAGGTACTTGTTGGAGGTAATCTACCATGAGATATCCTGCAGGAATGGTGGGAATACATGCTTTATATCTTGCACTACTTCTAGGTGATGTAATGAATCTTTTAGATATCATAACTGTGTTGATAAAGGCAAATGGCAGGTGAAAAAAGAAAATCATGTTCCTTTAAAAACTAAATGTCGACCCCTGCTGTTCATTAAGGAGAATGCATATTAAAGTCAGCTTACATTTTTAAGGTCTGAGGGTTTGCCATATTTTATTTTCAAACTATAAGAAAATACAGTAAATTGATTATTTTTAAAGATATTGACCATTTAAGAGCCTGTTGGATAGTTGGCTCACAACTGAATAGATGGGTTTAGTTTTGTTTTAGTTTTTACATAGATCAAGTTAACCGTCTAAGACCAAAAAATAAGAAATACACTGATAATACTGTTTTTTTTATCTAGTGCTTGACAGCACAGCATTACTTTGCTACCATAAATTGAAAGGCTTTTAATCAAAAATAAGCTAAAAATCCCTATACTGTCATTCAGTTCTACAGGGTACAGAAAATACAGGTGTTTTGCAGAGGCACCTTTAAATGCTTTTCAACAGCGAGGCAAAAAAAATGTAAAAAGTAGTTTGGTTCTTAATGATCCTGCATGGGACCACAGAGAAACACAGCATGGCAAAGATAGAAAAGAGCTACCTATGGTTAATGCATGCATTTCACAGTGATTTCAACCATGGAGGACTTAAAGGGAGAGGCGGGAATGGAGACAAGACACCATACAAGTTAAACAGGCAAAACAAGGGAAAACAGCAAACAACAGACACGATTCCTCTACCTGAGCACCTCGGAGAGCGAGGAGTCGCTGTCATCCGACCTGGAGGCAGAAGAGGAGCGAGGAGAAGGCGGGAGGTGGGAAGAGGAAAGGGTTAACCACGTTGAGAAAAGACAGAAGGGTTAAATAATAGGAGTACAGACTAGTAGTAGAAAAGGGGTTCGGACATAAGTGGACAAAACAGGCAGGAAAGTTCAGTCAAAAATAAATCTTGTTCAGTAGGTTACGGCAGTTCGCCTTGGAAATAACTGAACAAAATATATTCATTGACCAATGTTCGTTTCAGTCCAGCCACACCAACAAACATTCAGCAGACTTTTAAGCGGTGTTAAACATTAAGGGTTAAATCTTTGAAGTGAGACATTTGAGGAAATACAGTCAGTTACTTTCTTGTCAAGAGCTGGGTAGAGAACAATCAAGCCATTTAGTTAGCTAGTGTACATTTAGCCAAGCCCACAGCTAGTTAGGTTAGCATGGTGTCTGTAAATCAACTAAAAAGTGTTGCATATACTGTACAGACTGCACTATAATGCTTATAAGCTTACAAGTACAGGTGGAGTGTGAAATGCTTAAAGCCGTTCTCAAACATTGAATCCACTATACTTTAGTCCCAGCAGGTCAAGCTAACAACTCTTTTATATAGAAGTGCCATATGGCGAAACAGTGTTGGAAACATTCAGCCTTATTGAGGTTTATTAAAACAGTCAGAGGAAGCACAGAGTAGAGGAGCTTTTCAAAGGGAAACTATTATTTATGCATATACATTTATGCATGTATTGTCGTTCATGCAGGAGAGGGAGGGATAGTTTCAGCATGTAACAGGAAGGCAAAAAAATATCTTCTAAAAAAGTTTTATCCTTTTGAGCCTTCTAATGTCTTTTAACATTCTGGATTTAGAAAGGAGGAAGAACTTTTATTAAATTGTCTGAATTCAAATAGGACTTATGCCTAATTCCTCTACTTCCTGAACTTACCCAACTCTAGAGTTACCTGTCTTTCATTAATGGACAGATTGATTAATCCAGGTGTGTCTGGCCTTTGTCATCACAGTTACTTAGGTCAGAAACACCTGGATTAATCTGTCTGTCCAGTAACAAAAGACATGATACAAAGGAGCTGGCTGATGTTAAGAAGTGGGGGAGGTTGGGCCATTCAATACATTTTCAGACATCCCAAGTCTCCCTGATATAGATAGTTGTTCACGGATGCCCAGGAGCAGGATAAATTATCCAGATTTTAGACTATGCGAGGTGGTGTTTTTTTAATGCGAGTGAGAGCGTGCAGCCATTACAATAATTCGTGCATCATGTGCGGATTAGAACTACTGCGAATGCGCAGACACAACAAGAGAGAGCGGGGTGTGGGGAGGAGGTTTGATAAGCATTTTATTAAACCCATAGGGCAATTAATTGTTGTTGTTAGTCATAGTTTCTTCGACTTGTTATTATAGCGGTTAATTTCAATGGAAATCTGAAGAAAGGATTGATGTTATAACTGTTGGTCATGCTAACCGCTAAAGGATTTTTCTATAAAAAGACCACAATAAATCTGTCTTGAATTCATTAAAACCCTGGCTGTGTCCAAACATCCGTCATAACGCCATTTTAGATGAGTGTCCGAATGTTTAGTGGATGATAATGTATTGGACTCAAAATTCCCCACAATGCACCTTGAAAAACAGTGTGCAAGCATGGTCACTAGAGGAGCAAATAGATCCCACAATGCTTTGCAATAGCTCTCCTCCTGAAGCATGGGGGTGAGAGACAATAAAGATGCAGCAGAAACCATGCAGAGAGCTGGAGTCACATGATCGAAAAGTAGTGATCGCCTGTCCGAATGGTGAAATAACTGGGTTCACTATAAAG
>NW_015151547.1:154007-177568 GCF_000732505.1 Cyprinodon variegatus | reverse complement strand
AAAAAGTTTCAAGAAAAAGCTACGGCAGCACTAAAAGCTTTAAGAAAATTAGATTTTAGAAATTCTCCACATAACTCTAAATAGTAGAACTGTGCTTTTAAAGATACTAACAGATGGACTGTCAAAAGCTTATTAAAGTTAAAGTCAAGCCAACTGCCACTGGCTGTTTACCTGCGTTAAGTGAACCGACATGATGGCTTTGTGTTGTCACTCTCGACTTTTTTGCTCTTGAAGAAAGCCAATAGTAGCATTTCCAAGAATGTCAAACTGTCAGTTGTAACGGTATAAAAACTGAAAAGGATTATGGGTAGAAAAAAGAAGGTTCTCAAGGGAAGCACTGATGCAAAGTTAGTCTCACCAAAGGTCACAGAATAATTGTACTGTGTCTGACAATGAGGTCAGGATCACCTTTTAAACTGAAACTTGCAAATAATTTCAAGATATTAGTACAGAAAATGCATATTGGATGGATAAAAGGGTTAACAGAAGTAGGGGGGGAAATAAAATTTAATTAGAGAACAAACATCCTTACCACATTCAAACAGGTTCTGTTTAATTAATTATATTATAGGTGTATTAGAACATTCTGAGTGAACTACTATGGAAAATAATACTCTATAAGCTTATATTAGATCCTTTTAAACTTCTGCTATTGTGTTTTAAAGTTCTTCCAGATGGTTAAAATATCAATTTAACCCAAGTTTTTTTTAAAGCCATATTAAAGAAAAAAAAAATCTTTCTGCATCTTCCTGCAGTTTAAGGTTTAGAAAACATATTAAAGTTTTGTCAGACCACAAAAATCCGATCCTCCTGCCTCCTTGCCTTTTGCTATAGATTGCCATTCAGCTGGCTGAAGGCGTGTTACTAAACTAATGGTTACTGTTGCAACATTACATTATATCATTAAATATTAAACGCAATAAACTTTACTTTAAAACTACTTCAAAACTTATTAAAATGAATGTTTAAAGATTGATATATTTTGTTGTAATCTATATATTTGAATTGTTTAATTAGCAGTGGAAGCCATTCTTGTTTTTTGTAATGAATAACTGGGGAGTGGATATAGTGGATATCATTTTTACATTTTAAATGTCAATTAAATCAACTCAAGATCACCAGACAGTAACGCAGTGTATGATTTAACCAAACTCTAGGTTAAAGGAATCAGCAAGACTAAACATTCATGCAAATTCATCTTTTTCTGCTTTTCTATTTCCCCAAAAGATCTTTAAAAATGCTTTGATTTTACCAACATGCAGTAAAACTCAGTTTGATGTGATTACCGGTAATAAAGTCAGTTTATCAATGATGAAACATGACAACAGAATTTTTTTTACTTTAGCATCACCAGGGGTTTAAAACCCATGTAAAACTTTTGATTCCAGTCTCATTCACTCACACAGGCAACAGACACAAACAGAAATAATTAAAAGGGAAAGTAAAACTTTTTGAAAGGAACGTTTGAACCTGAAACATAAACGGCATCATTATCCCTCATTTTAATCAGGCAATTTTTTAATATACGATACATACATAAGGATGTATTATAATTTATAACATAATGTTGGTGATGATAAACTGTTGGAGTTCAAAAAGTTACAGAAATGGGAGAAAAGCCAAAACCGACACATTAAAATAATGAATTTCAGCACAAAATATTCAACTCACTTTTCAGCCAACTGCACAAAACAGTGATTCAACAAACTAGTGGGGTTTGTTTCATGCTGGTTGACCAATGTAGTTAAAAACATTAGGACCTCAACTTCAGGTTGCTTAAATGCACACAAAAAAACTCCTGGATAAAATCCAAAAATGTTCAGATAAACTAATCTGAATTCAGTTGCCATGATTCAGATGATAACTCACACAGACAGTTGCTCTTCATTGCCTTCTAGAGAAGGCAATGAAGAGCCAAACAACATTAGAGGGTAAATACACAACTCAATCCACGCTGCCACGTTGTGTTGTCTCAAAGTATTTTCCATGTCTTAACCTTACAACAAACCTTTAACATAAACACCCTCCATCAGCTTTTTAACCTCAAATGGCTTCCGTCAGCAACAGCTGCACGAGCGCAAGACAAGTGCCATCCCATTTACCTACCCCTGGTCCAGATAATGAGGAGCCACAGGCTCTGGCACACACACAGCCAGCAGTTATTAAGGCCCACTGTACACACACCCAAATCCACAACACCCAGACCCATTCCTCAAAGCAATACTGCCACCAATTAGGGGGCTATTAAGCTGGGAAATGTGAGGACTTAATAACAAGACACACACAAAAAAAAAAAAACAACTGTGGCAATTGCTGGTTGAAATGAACCGCTGACATTTGTCTGAGCGGGAAGTTGGAATTGATTGGGAAACAAAGACTGGGCTGACATCGCTCCCACTGGACCTCCTCCTTCTGTTTCATGTAACTAAGTGACATAATTACATTTTTAAATGCTAACATTGTTAAAAAAAAGAAAAAAAAAGAAAAGCAGCAATGCAGTCTCAGGCTGCAATGGGTCTATTAACTATAAAATACAAATGAAATGCATTTAAATAATGTGCTTAAATTGGCTTAAAATGATTCTCCTCCGGTATTATATCAGAATGTTGTCACTTTATAACTACAAACAATATTCTGTTTTACCAACATTTTTTGGGACACAAACTAAAGCTGCTAGACAAGAAGCTCTTTTTATTCAGACAACTTTATACATCTGCCAGTGTGTATTACAGAAATAGCAATGCCTTACATGAAACAGGGTGGTGGCTCAGTAATGCTGTGGTTAGGGTGGATGATATAACCGAAACTTATCACAATATATTTATAAATTTCAGTCGATAAGATATAATTCTGATATCGATAGAAAACATGTCAAACGCCTCAGAAAGGGTCCCAGGGATGCCCCTAACAAATGCCGGCACAAATTTGGGAAAACTATTTGGAATGTCTGTAAAACTCCTCAAATATAACATTTTAAAAATTATTGTTAAAAAACACATCCAACTATTTCCAATTTTAGCTACAACCTCAATAGACTAAATTTAAACCAGGACATATTGTCACCTTATAATGGCCACTCATTGTTGCTAAACTGACCCAGTTGGAACTACTGCAGTCTGTGGTGAGCATCATCGCTCATGCAGCCAATATATTCTAAACTAATCACAAACCGTAACATATATCAAAACACCAGAAATGCTTTTAAAATTCATATCCCTGTTATTGAATAAAAATATACCACTATAAATATTGATATTGAGTTATTGAGCCCTGTGCTGTGGGGATACTTTTTAAAGGCCTGAATACCGAAGCTGATCGCATTTAATAGAAAGATTGATCAAGCTAAATAGAGGACATTTCAACCAGATAAGACGTCATATACAAAAAGTCTTGAGTGGGTGCAGGCATTTATTGTATGATTTATCACTATGGTGATAAGTTGCCAGTTATGATAAGAATTTTGAGTATTGGTCTAAATGATAAATTAGAATAAATGATGAATAAACACTCCAGAATTTTTGTTTTCCAATTTTTTTTTTCATGCGTTTCCATTGGGTCATTTTTAAAATTTGAAGAATATGATCAAATATGGTTACTATGACATGTTTAATGGTATAAATCATACTTCTTTATGTAACTGGTGTTCTAAAGAAGCTGAATTTACATGTGTATATTATTCAAGAGTATTTTTTGTGATTGTGGAGCACCTGAGAAAGACTGCAAAGAAGTGAGTTTTTTTTTTTAAATCATATGTTCTATCGTTATCATACGATGGATTATTAGGGCCAGGCTGGAGATGTATTTTTTTATTTCGAGAATAAAGTCACAATATTATGAGAATAAAGTTGCAAGGAGAATATTCATAAAATAGCGAGAATAAATTTGTAACATTACGAGAATAAAGTTGTATTACATGACAACTCTTACAAGAAGCATTTTCTTCCCTAAAATGAGGAATGTCGAGCATCATGTGAAGTTATACTTTTGCTCTGGTTTATCAAATAAGGAAATATTAAATCTTTTAGCACATCAGCATGAAATTTGACATTATGTCCAACTGGACTCCGGTTGCTGTTTGGTGGAGCTGGTCGGCCGTCATATGCTGGTGGGAGCTTGAAGCTTTCTTTCTGAAACGGGTTGTGGTAGGATGACTTCATTCTCGATTGAAGATTTTATGTTCATATCAACCAGCCCTAATCTAGAGACTTATTCAGATAACTTTAAAAATTAGGACAACCCTGAACAAACAGATTAAAAATAATTATCAAAAACTGATCTATTTTCCAAGAAGTGATCTTATATTTACAAAAACAAAAAAAAAAACATAACATTAGCTTATTTCTTTGTTGGGATTTGAAATACGCGACATAGAAATGGAATAAAGTACCATGACTATTGTAGCTGCAGTGTTACAAAATGTCAAAGTGGTATAAATTAGGGGTTTTCTGAATGATCAGCCATTTATTCCTGATTTTCCTAATTATGGAAAATTGGTGATCTGCCGATACTTTGATGATAAACTGATCTTATCTATCTCTGCAAAAGTAAGAAAATCCTCCGCTGTCAATGCTGTAAATGTTTATTTACAGAGCAGAAATTTGTACGTTTTTATAGTTTCACAGGTAATATGCAATGTTTTTCAGTAAGATAAGATCTAAACATCGAAGGTTTCCTGTGATCTTATCAACTGAAAGTTTAAGATCTGAAAAAAATTAAACAAAAGACATACCAGTCAAAAACGCCATGTTGTTTTGTTATTAATTTGAGTACAAGATGACAATAAAGCTTGTCTAAGTCCAAATCCGGCTTTTTATAGATGGTTTTCATTCAGATATCTGCAATTAGTGAACCCCTAGTATGAAAACTTTAAAAAGAAACTGTACTGACACTCTTCCTTTTACTTTGTGTTTGTTAATTTCATAATCTACAAAATCCTACTTCTGTTCAGAAATATTCCCAACATCTAAACATTCGTGGATTCTGATCTTTGCTGCCTTAATGCGTCACTTCTTTTTACTTTCAGCAACACTTATGAACACTAATGCCTAAAAATAAAGTTTGGAAGTGGGATGTCTTAACATTTCTCTTCACAGACAACCTTTAATGTTTCTAAGGGCGACTGAAGTTAGCAGATGAGTATCGGTGTCAGTCAGCACCTCTGTGTGGGACGGAACTCACTTGTCCAGAGCAGAACCTTGTGTTTGGTTGCTGGTCAGTCTAGAGAAGACATTGCGATCATTCCTTGTCCGTAGAGGAGGGGAGGAAGGGGGGGTGTAGCCATCAGTGGGCCTGATGAGGATGTAAAGAAAGTATTTGTGAGCAAAAAAATAAATAAAAATCAATTAGAGATCCGGCGTTTCATCTGGTCGCAAACATCTGTACCTGTAAGATCGGTCGTAAGATTTCCGTCTTGTTATGGGGGAAGTGTCATAACCTCGAGACTGCCTGGGACTGAGACATAAAAAAAAATCCAAGTAGAAACATATGAAACAGATAATACAAAGAAAAAAAATTTTTTTTTAAGCTTAATTGGGCCTGGAAGGTGACGTGCCAATTAAAACAACTCAAACATGTGGCTGAACCTGATCATACCTGGCGGACATCAACCTTTAGAGTAGATGCTGCTACTGTGCAAATAGGTATTAAAGTTAGCACCTCTCTGTGTTCATCACATGTTTAAAAAGAAGGTGAGACAGATCCTATGGCTGTAAGAAGCCTGATAAAAAGAAACAGTATGCGTTTTTTTTTTTTTTTTTTTCAGGCTGCCAGAGAGCAGGAATGTTAGCAGATAATACAAAGGTACGGCAAAGTGGCTCATTTATCCATTCATGCTTTAAGCCTCCGTCTCAGGCTAAAGTTTAAACTCTGGTACAAATGGACGCTCCATAGTGTCTTAAATGGTACTTATTGCAAATGTTATCAACTATAATTAATATAAATATGCACAAATGAAATGTGATATAAGCTAATAAGCACAGAGACGTCCGGGCACAGTGATTGGTTTGTCTACTATTGAGAAAGAAAAAAAAGCTCAAAACAACTAAAAAAAAAAAAAACCTCTGAAGATGAAAGTTGGATTTAGAATAATATAAACATAACCATCCTCCACCATCAAACAAAAAAAAAATAGATTTACTAATTAATATCCTCAGACTAATGCAATCATATTATCAAATACTGTAGCATCACCTGCAATAGAGGAAGGTGTTAGCAGCTGCAAACAGACCGTCCAGAGCCGTTATTAGCAGGTTTATATGCCAGGCGGCCATATTGTTTTTTTTATGTCAGGGCTGATGACGAATCATAGAATTTCCCACATGATATGAACTTCCGTCTGTTTTTTAATTACGCCCTTTAAAATGTGGACTTCCGTGTAAAAATGGCAAACAACAAGAAAATGAAAACCTTAGCCAATGAAGCAGAGGGGTGGAGCTTTACGGGAATACACACAGAAACTGCTGATTACACACTTTGTAACTCTAACCATGCAAAACTATGGTTGTTTGTATTTTTACCTCCATTAAGATCTATTTTATCACAGCTATTGATTTCCAACACAGTGTGAAGTCACCTCTGATCCTATTATGAATGGTTAATAAGTGCTGCAGGCAGCCTTCGATTTTTTGTTTCTGATATCATGGCTCCCAATGAGAAATCACAATCAGCAGCTCAGAATTTTACAAGATTCAACATTTTTAAGATAGTTTCAGCAACTGCCTTTTAAACAGTCCTTCCAACCTCAAGCATAAAGATTCATCCCCATGACTTACAAAGTGTGTCCCCTGACAGGAAGGCTGATGGTGCGGGACACTCTGTCCCTGTTGAAAGGGTCTCTGAGGGGCACGCTGAGCGCCAGGCTGCCTGGAATCAGGCTTAAGCCATCCTCCTGGATATCTGTCAGAGAGGCTAGAGACTTTGTGATGTGCTGCTGCTTGCTGCCTGATGAGGGGTCCAGGACAGGGCCGAGGTACTCCGCCGACACCGCCTTCATCTGAACCGACAGGCGAGGCTCCGTCTGGGGGAAAAAAGGTGAAGCATTTGTCTTAAAGTCAGAGTTTATGAAGAAAGAATCTGAGTTTGATTCAGATGCATGTTTTCTCTGTTTCTCTGGGAAAATGAGAGGCAAGAACCACAAAACAAGCTGCTTAGAAAAGATGAACAAATGCTACATAAAAACGAGAGAAACCAAAGTGTGTAAAGAGAGCTGCACTAACAGAAGAATCTGTTTTCTACCATCAAGGTTTGTGTTTGCTTGTGCTGCCCCCCTGTGGATGCAACAAGTACTAAAGGATGCTTGGAAAAAACCTGAGGCATGGAGGGTAGCAGTAAGACATGATGGAGAGTGATCCTGTTCCTCTTACCTTTATTTTAAAATCATCCTGGCTGTTGGATTCCTTCATCTGTGAGACACTAAAGGAATTGATAAAACAAATGGGATGAAACACAAATAGGGGTCACACTATTTTACAAATGTTTAGTTTGTTTTTTTTTACCCCACATTCTACTAATTTTAGTTGCGTTCTTTTTTTGTGCTTAAGTTTCATAGATGAACAGGAAGTGGGGTGAAGACATTTTGCTCACCTGCTGTCAGAGGCTTGGCTGAACTCTGAGGGCTCCTCGTCTGTGCTGGCATAACCATTTTCTGAAAGCAGGGCAAAAAAAAAGAAACTAAATTTACAGTTAAAATCCAGGATTCAGGATCAATTTAAATGTGAGTCCAGAAACATGTGAAAACGGAATGTTTTATGGTTTTTTGCTTTGCTGGTAATTTATCCTTTAAGGTTTCCTTTCATTGACGGTTTCATCCTGCAAACTAAGATAAGATGCTCTAAAAGAAATGTCCAAACTGAGTAAATGTTTTTGCAAACATTCACACCCATTGAATATGTTTGCATCTATATTATGGTAACAAACCATCAACGTTTATCCATCATTAACTGACACAAAGCAGCTCTTGTTTCGAATGCCTCTTCTAACGTTGCAGCTCGATATGAAAAGGTCTGAGCTAACCTTTGGGAGTGTATTATAGCATGCTACAGATTAGTTTAGCTCCATCAACCTTTATCAGCTCTGAGGAGCATCCATTTACCTGATAAAGAAGCTTATCCCCACAGCATGATGCTGCCACCACTGTGTTTCATGGTTGGGATCGATGTAGATTAAAAGAACCTTTTTGATGCCTGTTTACCAAGAGCATTTCACCATGCTTCCTATGGCCATAGCCCACGGTTTCTCCAGGGTACCTATGGGGCCTCCTGGCTGCTTCTGATAATTCTCCTCAGTTTAACAGGAAGGCTGTGTCATTGTAGGTTTACATTTCTGCCATGGTTTGAACGGAGCTTTGAGCTCAGAGCTTGAAATATGGTTTTATAAACTAAACTTGCTTTAAACTTCTGAACAAGTTCATCACTGATTTGTCTGCCTCTTTTTTTCCTTTTAGTTCAGCTATGTTCTCCTCTTCTGAGGCCTGAAACAGAACAGCTGGACTTATTCTGTATTTAGACCAGACTATGTGAAGGTCAATCAGAGTAAAGTCATTTAAATACCAGGGAGGAACTATATTGTAATTTAACCAATATTTTACACTTAAACTGGTTAATAACCGATATCAATAATCTGTTATTCTTAGACTCTCTTACAGATATCCTGTAGTTTTCTGCTTCCATTCCTTTGCAATCCCTGAATATAGCAATTCACCTATCAGTTTTGGAGAATTTAATATCAGCCGATATCGATAGCATGGGGATAACATTGGGCATCCCTACTAGATACCAATGCATGTTAGAGCAATACCCTTATTTGTAAATAAAGTTTTTAAGTGGTATATGGTGTTTGTTGTTTGACCATTTTTTTTTTTATCTGTCAATCGGAAGTAACGCTTAAAAAAAACCTTGTAAACAAACTTTATAATCATTTTAAACTGCTCTCACCTTGCTGGACGTTGTGGATCAGAGCCTGGAGCTCAGGGATGTATTCTGCCTTTTCTCTCAGCGCGTCCAGAATCATATGGTTGTGGGAGGAGCCGATTACATCAGTCTGTCTCAGCTGGCCCTCCAGAAGTCGGATCTGTGCCTCTTTCTGAGCCACCTGTAAACTCTATACACAGGCACACAGGAGGAGAGATCATTTGTTATATCTTCAGGCTCAAACATCCAGAACGTTTAAACCTTTAATGGTGCTCAGCCTCTTCCAACTGTGGGATTCAACCTTGCTCTAAAAAGTACAGAATTAATGCAAAACTTAACTACTTCTTAGAAACCCTTTCCTTCTAATTAACAGCTGTAAAGACAGTAACCCCTAATTTACACTATGTCTGTTTCCATTGCGCTCAGCTGCAAACTCTAATCAATGGGAGCCTTCACACAGCCTCAGCAGGGCGGTGGCGAGCTGACGGCATTAAATATACAGAAATAACATTGCCCCCACAGAAACCCAGAACTAGCAATAATCGGGTTTACTTACTCAAAGGCTGCTTTATTAATACTTTTACGAGTCTATTTATGCATTTGTATTCTTGCAATTGCACACATTAGATGAATTATGGGGCAATAAATATAAATGTAGGTAATCAAAATAAAACTGAATATCAAATACACACATAACTTCCCTGCACGCAGAGTACCAAGTCATCGCAGTATGTAATGCCATAAAACTGTCTGCATGTACAGAAATGAAAAGTAAAGCATTTTTAACCCTTTTAAACCCCATAGGAGGAGTTGTTTTGGTCTAACTTCCATGTTTATCACTTGCTGTTATTGTGAGATCTGTGCATATCTGTTGCTGCTCTGGACTTCACGCTGCATTGGAGCTGGATGCAGTGTACATTGGGACTAAATCAGCATTTTGCTTTCAGAGGAAAATCGAACTTCTGAGTCTATAAAAAAACATGTAAAATGTTCATAATTAACCACAGGGAACAAAAAAAAGAATATTTTATATTAATTAAAAAACAAACCCAGCACCATCAGTAGGCAATGCAGGTTAGGTGTCTTGCCCAAGGGCACAATACTGAAAGGTGAAGCAAGAGCTTGCACCAACAACTCTTCAGCTGCAGAGCAAACTCATGCATCTGAGGCCAGTCGCCCCCAACATAACATCATCAAAATCAAACCTTGTTTATGAAGCATTATCTCACGTGTTGTGCAACACAAAATGCTCTAGCTTTATTTCCAGAGCAGCAGCCTCACCCTAGCCAAAGCAGGACCCTTACATACACATCTCATGAACAACAAGCTTTTTTTGTTGTTTATTTTTTAGTGGGCCAAAGCCCTTAATTTAAGTACACTAATGGAAATTGGTGCTGTTATTGTCTTATTCTTTTAATAAGCTATGTAACCTGCTATGATCCCAGGTTTATAACAAGTGATGGAATGGGTTCTAGTTCTCACTTAGGGAACATTTAAAAGGCCGGTAACCAAGGAGCCAATGCATTGATTTTAGAACTGGGGTAAACCAAACAGTCAAAATAAAAAATAAAAACATTGCAGTACAGCAAACTGCCACTAGATGGTGTATAAAGAACAATTTATTATTGTAAGAGGCAGCACAGAAAAAATTTTTGGTGCAGGTTTATGCTTCATTTTTCACTGCACATGAGCTTCACCTTATCAATGGAGGCCTTCAGGAAGTGGTCCAGCAGGTGGCGTGCTTCAGCCAACGAACAGGAACTGATCACCACTGAGGTGTCCACTGAGTCCAGCTCATCCTGAATAACACCACAGAACATCAATGAGGGCTTTATGCTGCAAACACTCCATGTGTTTCTGTGTAAATGTTTGTGTCCTCTTACCTTGGTCTCCTCTATCTGCACGATGGTGGCCTGACAGTCAGACAGACTATCATTGATGTAGTCTATATTGGCATTCAGCACTTCGATCTCCTCGTTAACTTCCTGAAGGAGGCGGTCCTCGGCCTCCGGCCCCTCTCCGTCAGCCATCAGGACCTCCCTTTTATGAGAGAGAGCTTCCTGCTGCATTGTCAGCTCTTCTCGCTTCTGACTCATCAAAACACAATATGCACATGAGATTAAAAAAACTTTATAATAAGCAAAAAAAAAACATGATTTTGACTCAGAGTCATTCTGTTTTTCTTATTTTTTTTGATAAACACTTCAACCATGTTGTCATCAAAATATTAAGACAAAAATCAAGGTGTGGCAATTAAAAAAAAAAAAAAGGGCCGTTTGTCCTGCAGACACTTTGCCACGTAGGAAGAAGAGGAACTAAGCTCCTCACACTTGGTTTCAGTTCTTTTCTACTGACATGAATGAGTTAAAAGATGGGATGAAAATGCTTTGCAGAAACCAAAAAAATTAGGAAACGAAGTCCAAAAACCGAAACACCAAAAGAAGTTGCTATCTCAAATATTAAAATTGTAGCATTTTTGGCTATTAAAAAGACTTATTACTGTTTAACCTCAAGAAATTTCAATAAAATATTAGTTATTCAATAACAAAACAGGGCTTTTCATCTACAAATAGATAAGTGTGAATGGGGGGAGAAAAAAAATAGCAATATTCATGCGAGCACAGATTTCTCCACTTTCAATTGCATTTCGCTCTTAAAAGGTGTCAGGCTGGATTTAAATAAGATATCCGATTACTTTTGTTTAAAATAAGAAAGGGAAGACACAATTAATTAGATTTATTGTGATTAATTGCTTATTGAAATAATCGTCAATTAATTTAATAATCGATTCATCGTTAACTGGAGTATAAAGACTGTACAGCATGCCTTCAGCTGACAGAGCAACCTTGTTAGAGCAGCAAGCATACCAAAACCGTTTAAAAAATATTACAATTTTTAATTTAAAATAAAGATAAAAAACATTTTCATCTGTCAATATCCTTTATTCAAATTTCCTCAAGAGGTAAAGTTTTAGTTTGATCAGATTTAATAGTAATATAACATAATCAACAGATTAAATTATCTGCAAAATAATCGTTAGTTGCAGCCCTACTGAAAACGGTAGATTTGTACTGGGAAAATACTTAAGGAACCAGTTACTGCTGCCACTGTGGCCTTACAGATTCCCTGCAGTGACACCTAATGCAGCACAATAGTGTGAATGCATTTACCTCCTTACTGGCACATAAACATGAGAAGAAAGGCGCTGTGGGAAGGTGAACCATGTGCAGTTAAGACTGCAATCGGTCTTAATGGCAGGTGAGCTCGCTGCAGCCACAAGTAACCCCTGACTGCAGGCTGCAGATCTGGGCGTGACTAAACGTTGAGCAACACCTAAATCACCCACATTGCAAATGCATGAGCTTCCAAATGTCTTCTTTTCTGAAATTTTGGCCTATTTGAAAAGGATTGTAGGAACCAAATGACTTTCTTTAATCTCCCACACACCTTCAAAGAGCTTCTGCAATGCCAGATATTCCACACCACACACTTAGGAAAAACAATGTGGACAGAACCAAGTGGAAAGACAGTGGACGGTCTTTATAAATAAAATATTGTGATATGATTGGGCCAGTACATTGACTAAATCCATGGTTTTAGCCCTCCAACCCCTGACAAATTTGCCTTTAAATGTAACCTTATCTGTTCTTCAGAGCTGTATTTATGCATGTATTTAAAATAAAGAATATCTTTTTATTCAAGTTCAATTTCTAATGACAACTGATGTCTTATGACAGCGTGTTAAAGGGTTAAATCCAAGGGAGGAAAAAAAATGACCAAAAAAAAAAAAAACTGTTTTTTTTTTTTTACATTTTCAAAAACAGATTTTAAACATCTGTCCAGACCTTGATAAGGCGATCCATGTCTGCTTCCACATTAGAGATGGTCATTCTCTGCATGACGATGTCCATTATGCGGCGCTCCAGGGTTTGCCACTTCAGGCGGGCAGCCTTGGAGAAACTGTTGGCTCTGCCTGCAGCAGCAGTGCTGCCCAGGCCTGCTGGTTTCCTCTGCATCATCTTCTTGCTGATGAAAAGTTATAATGCATAAAAAGAAGACTCATATTCCTGCATTTTTTCAGACATTTTGATGTGTGTGAAATGTTTTATATGTCTTAAAGGTTTCAGAATTTGTAAGCAAACAAAAATGCAGAAACGGTACATGATGCTAATTTCACAGTGATATTTTTCTACCAAATCCAGGCTAAATGGGTCTAAAGACATTTAAACTCCATAGTTTTCACTTTTGTTTGAAAAATGCTGAGTTACTTGTAGGGATGCACGATATAATCGGCCCCCTATCGGTATCGGCCTGTATCGGCCTTAAAACTGAATATCGGACATCGACCCCACCGATATTTAACCCGATATTTGATCAGCTTTTGAGTTTCTAAAGTCTAAAAAAAAAATAAAAAATACTACTTCTTCTTCTTCCTCAAAAACTTATTTTTTACAGACTTAAAAACTTCTAAAGACGAGGGAAAAAATATTGATACATTAAAATATCCCAATATCTTCATATGCTGATATATTGCCTTTTAAAAACACCATATCAATCTCTTTTACTAATGAAATATTGCTATATGTCATCGTTATGCTACGAAATCCCCCGAAAATTCACGAAATTTTGCCATATTTTTATATGTTGATATATTGACGCGGTATCGATCTATTTTACTAACAAAATCTCACAAGAATTTGCAAAATAACTCGAGAGTTTGTAACAGAACGAAGAAATTTCACGAGATTTTGAAAGTAAAATAGATCGATACCGCGTTTTTAAAAATCAATTTGATATCAGCATATGAAAATATATTTGGGTATATTATTTTTCAAAGTGTCAGAAATAGATAACAAAACTGCTGTTTTCAATGACTACTTATTTTTGTCCAGCTTTAACATCAGTATCGGTTATCGGCTACATGAGTTTTAAAATATCGGCATATCGGATATCGGCCAAAATCCCAATATCGTGCATCCCTAGTTACTTTGCATTGCTACGTGCAGCTAGATAACGCTTACCTAATCACCCGCGTTCCATCCATACTCCCCTCGCTCTCCGCTATGTATCCGTACGCGTTGTTCTTATTGTTCCACTGCCGCACCAGCCCACTCACGGTCCTCGCAGTCTCCGCCTCAGAGCCGCTCGCCGTCGTGCTGGTTGACAAGTCAGCTCCAGAGTCCGTAACGGGGGGCGTTTGGTTCCAACGGGCGACCCGCCCTGCCACACGATCCGACATAGGCTTGGCCAGGCGCCGCAGGGCCGTCACTTCCTGGGTCTTCCTGCGCAGCACCAGCTCCTGCTGCCTCTTCTGAGACTCCAGCGCTCTGATCTGGTACTAAATTCAGCAGGTGTTTGGATCATTTAGAGTTTATAAATGTCCTTTTTTTTTGTGGTTTTATTAAAATAACATTCTAAAGTTCAGGCTGTTTATTTTTATTTTTTTTACTTTTCTTAGGGACTTAAGACGGAGCCCTAAAGGATCACAAGTCAGGAAGAAAATTCAGAATGTAAAAACTGCATGTTTTGTATTCTTGTTTTTCAGCAATACTTCTACTTCCTGCCTAGGAGCAAATACCTAAATACAGATGGAAAATACTGACGCTGACTGGAATAACTACGTCCAAGCTCTCAGGAAGCAACATTAAAAAGTCTGCACAAATTTCGGCTCCAAACGCAGTCATTAAATGCTCTCTAACCTCCTGTCGACGCTGCTCCTTCTTTAGCTGAGCAATCTCTCGATTCCTCTTAGCCTCTACCATCCTCCTCCTCTGTTGCTCCTCCTTCATCTGCTTCATCAGCACCACCTGAGAACAGGCCGAAGCTGCACGTTTAAAATTCCTTCCTTTTATTTTTTCAACCAGACTAACTTTCGTCCGCTTACCTTTGCCTTCTTCATCTCGTTGACCTCAGTCTGCAGCTTTTTCAGCTCCCGCTCGTACCTGCCCTGGTTTTTGAGGAGACGTGCATGCTCCTTTTGGGCTGCCTGCAGCTTGAGCAGGTCCCGGTTCATTTCTTTCAGCCGCTTCTCGTACTCCTGCCTGATTTTGCTGGCCTTCTCCTCGGTGTAGTTTTCCATGGACACTGAACAGCCATGTAAAAATGTTGAAGAGGCAACAATAGTTATAAATTTGTTGAGGATTACTGAGGTAAACTCACTGAGGTTCTGAAGCACACGGTCTCTCTCCAGCTGCGTGTCTCTGATCTTGTTCTGCAGCAGGATGAGCTTCTCCTCGTACTGCAGCTTTAACATCAGCAGCCGCCGCTGGCTGTTCTCCAGCTCGTCTATCAGCCTCTGCTTGATCTCAATCTCACAGGTCAGGTCGGCCAGATCTGCCTGAAAGTTGGCTGCATGTTGGGGAGTTAAAGAAATTATTTTAACCCCAGTCTACATTCATATTAAGTAAATGCACATTGGAAAACAACAAAACATTTAAAAAATGAGCATAGAGTCTGCCATTGCCTTTCTCATCCGAGTCAGAATCTGAGTCCACCAGGCTCTCATCACTGTCGAAATCGTCTTCCTCGTCCCTGCCCTCCTCTTCATCCTCGCCTTCATCTTCCTCACAGCCGCTCTCCTCCTGCAGCGGAGACATGATGTCCTACAAACACACAAAATCTATACTTTAAACTCTATCCTGCTGATTTATAGAGAATTGCTAATAAACCTACACCTCACCTCGGTGGTGTTGTCGTCTGAATCGATCTCTCCATTCTGTCCGTTTTCCTGACAGTGCAGCTTTACTCGTTTCTTCAGACCCTTCTCCAACTCTGGGCTGCAGGAGGGAGAAAAGCGTTATTAAATATCTTTAGATAAAATCATTACTGTGCTTTAATCAGAAGATTACCCTGCAGGATTGCTGCCTTCTAACAATCCTAGCAAGCAGATACGCTGATGGCAAACATAAGCCTTCCATTAAACTACATCAACCTTTATCCTTTACATTAGGTTTTTAAGTTTTATTACTCGTTTTATTCCCCCTATGCTCTCACCTTTATAGATCCTATCAGCCATTCCATCTGCCACCATTTCTCTGCAATTAGACTGTTAGACTTGTACTCCTCATCTCGTACGACCCATGGCTAACTGTGTGAAACCTTTTAGTGTCCTTCGCCAGCATAAACCGACAGCACTCCAACGCTCCCAATGTCCCAAAGTCCTAATTGACTTGGATGCAGCTCTCAGAAAGAAAATGAGGCAGAGACGGAAGCAGATGCAGATCTTAATCCCTTTCAGCTTGTAAAATGGGCGCAGAATCAATTCAAAGTTTGTTCAACATAAAGCTCAGGTGTTTGGAGACACTGCCTTATTGTCTAAGTTTAAGCATAATATCTGAATCGTTATTTAAGAAACAAGTTTCCTTTACATTTTATTTCATATTGTTTGGTTTTATGGGTTGGCATCTGGTTAGAAAGCGAATACTAGTGACCTTGAGCTGTTTGACGTAGATAGCGTTCAACTGCTGTCTGACCTGACCGCAGAGAGCCTGAGATGGAGTGACTAAGCAGCTGACATTTACAATCGATCAGGTGGAGAGAAAAAATGCATTCGGCTGATCTGGAGCTGGATAAGAACATAAAAAAAATAAAAAATAAAAAAAAGATAGACAGTGCATGTTGGAGTAGCTCTGCAGGGACTTTAGTTCCTCTGTGGATCAAAGTTTCTTTCTTTTATGTGTTTTACCTGGAGTGTTGGATGCTGTGTAGAAAGAAGGTTTTTTTTTTATCTTTTCATTTTTTTTTCAACTTTGTGATGATGGGTAACCATAGCAACCTGGTTTTTACACCTGGGAGCAGCTCATTAACATCTCAAAAGCATATGTCAAACACTGAGTTGAAAAGGAGGCGCCAAGGATCCATAGTGGCAAGGAAAGGGAAGAGAGGAGGAGAAAATTCAAGCCATCTCTTCCATCAGTTATTATGGACAATGCTTTCTGCCCATAAGAGCAGACAGAGATTTAAAAATGGCTGAAAATTTAAAGTAGAAACTCCTCTAGAACCACAGGAGAGGATTTCATAAAGAAAAATGAAAAACAATATGAAAAATATCGAGGATCCTCTTCAGAAGACTGTTAAACACAAACAGCTGCAGTAAGAGGCTTATCCAGATCCGGTACAAAAAACATTTATTTTACCTTTTCTATCAATGAATTATCTTTTAACTAAAATCATAATCAGTACAGATCTTTTCATATATTGTCTAATTAAAGATGAAAATCTTTACGGACTGATGAATAATTTGATTGGTGAATGGATCTAAAAGGGAACAAAGACAATGGAATAAAATGATATTCAAATTTTCCATTTCTTCACCTCAGTCTTCTCTGTCGTCTCTCCTTCTTCTTCAGTCTCTCGATGTCCATCTTGGCACGTCGCAGCACATCCGTCATCTCGGCCTCCATGGACAAGGACACAGGGGAGGAGCCCTGGGGATGGCCGGGGGCGGGGCTTAGAGCAGAGGCTGGAAACGAGGAGCGAGAGGAGAGCCGGGCCACCTGCCGTCGCAGCGACTCGTTCATGGCCTCGCTCTCGAGGAGTTTGGATCTGACCAGGCAGGAGGAGTTAAAAAGACAGAAATGAGGAAGATTTAAGGATCATTGATATTTGAGCTCACAGATCCCCCAGAAGTCACAAGTCTTGGAAAGCTTATAATCAAGCCGTTACCTGAGTTCTTCAACTTCTCGGATATAGTTCTGTATGAGCGTTCCAATCTCCTCATTGCCTTCACCTGCAGGTCAAAAGAAAAGCTACTTTGTTAAACTGTTTTTGACCAACAGTAAAGGTATACATACAGCCTTATAAGCATAAGGAACAGTGTTCAGGTGTGGAGCGTCTCTGTGTCCACGTACTTGACTTGGTGAGCAGAGTGCTGATCTCATTGGCCAGCATATGTGTCACCCGAGTGTTGAGGTGATCGATGGTCTCCTGCATGGCTTTTACCCTCAGTCTCAGAGAGTCATTCTCCCTCTGCAGCATGGTGTTCTCCTGGTATAGGTCACTATAGCCTTCTGAACCTTCCTCACCCGCCACACGCTTTCCCTGAGGGGAAATAAACAAAAAGAAAAAGTCAGGCCTAGAGAGAAAAACTGAACACGGCGCCATTGTTCAGACTGAGTGTAATTGTCTGTGGCTCCTCAGGCAGCCATTGTTGGGGTTTTTAGGGGCAAACATTCTGCTGTTTATGCCCCAAACAGAGAGGCAGTATCTAATCTGGTCAATCGCACCTCAGTCCATTAGCAGACTACAGTCACATCCCATCGAGGTCAGCTGACAGCTCCTTAACACAGATGTTTTCCTCTCGTAACCATAGTGATTTCAGGCTAAACAACAGCTTTTTTTATTGTAGCCACAGGTCAAAGCTGACAAACTTAAGCTCCATGTTAATGCTCCAAATACATTTTCCATCCTACTTCATATACATGTTGCCTGAAATCAGAACGATTTCTACTGAATCCTTTCATATTTCATTTTGGAAGACCAGCTTCTTCATAATCAAGCTAATTTATACACAGTGCTTCAGCGATTTTTTATTCACCCTTTAGTATTTTTTTTTATTTTTACCTAAAAGACCTGTTTTTTGTTTGTTTTGTTTTTTTGTTAGTTTTTTTTATATTATCTTTAATTGTCAATTCAATAGAAGTTCAATAGTATCAAATGGTTTTAGAATAAAGAACCAAAAGTTTGTTGTGTCCAGCTGAGTATAAATCCAGCTGTTCTGTCGAGATCGTAAAGGTTTCTTAAGAAATATATCAATTTTTAAAAATAGTAAGGAATATGGAATTAATTTTATTCCTTTATTGCTACAAAAAATGCATTGTATATATATTAAAAAGACATATTTAGTAAATATAGATTTAAAAAATGCGATCCAGATTGCTCAAATTCTTTCAAAAAATTTTTAAAGCTTTATATTTTATCATTTTTTCTTGCAAATTTCCATCTTTGATTGAGTGTTAAGAACTAAACTATTTTTAAATTGCATTCAACAGGTCACATTCTCTTCAATTCTGGGGGCGGGTGATATTATAAGAAAGTGATTCATAAAACTTAATCTGAAAAACAGAAATAAAAAAAAAACATTTGAAAATATAAAATAGAAATAAAATAAAAAAATGTATTTAAAACACATTTATTTGTAATGTTTTGGTACTCGGCCTTCATCAGGGTAAACTATGATCCTTTTTTACTTTTGCATCTGTCAGGTTTATATAGATGTGTGAAGAGCTCTATTGAAAAATATAAATAATACATTTGAAAAAAATAATATTAACCCAAAAAAACAGCTAATCTAAAAAGTTAATCTGAAAACTTTTAATTGATTTAAACGTTTCCAACATTTAATTTCTGAACTGCACTTTCTTTATTCCCACATACAAAACATGTTCTTTACTTGCAACACTAATGGGACAAAATTCCCTCCATAAAGGAGCACAGAACAAGCAAAACATTATTTACAGTGAAAAATGAAATAATCAAAGGTAACGCCTTGAAACATGCTTGTAGCTTAGTGCTGTTAATGAGAAGATGGATGCAATACAGGGCAATACTTTAAGGAAAACCTTTAGAGGTTAGAACTTCAGACTGAGGTTCAAGGTAAAATTTTAAGCAGGAAAAAAGCCATAAAAATAAAACGTGAGCTACAATCGAATGGTTTAGATCAAATCATAATGGTAGAATTTAAAGTCCAGAACTAAATCAAACTGAATTCTTAGTAAATCGGTGGTAGACTGAGACAGACTCAGATAGACCCAAAAAGCCTGAAATTGTAATGAAACATGGTTTCTACTGACATCATTACAGATGTACACACATCACTTAAGATTCTGGTTAAAAAAACTGATAGTTATACATCCTTTGTTTTCCAATCCTAACTAAAATCCCCATAAAATCCATTAGTTTGTGGTCATAATGTGATAAACAGAAAGGTTCAGAGAGTGTTAATGTTATTTGCGAGACTGTAGGAAATGTGTAAAAGGTTAAGTTTAACCCAGTGACCTTCATTTCCTTCTGTTCAGTTACTTTCCTCCATTTCATTCATCTAATCACCTCTCTTGCTCCTTTTTTCATTCAATGTGTTATCAGATCTTCAACCTGCCACTTTCCATTTCTCCATCTTTCCCTCTTCTTTTTAATCCAGAATGGCTTATTTTAGTTTCACCCATCACCTCCGTCACTCACCGCCTTGTACTCCATCAGCTCCATCTGGAGCCGGGCTATCTCCGCCCGCAGAGCGTTGATCTGCTGGCTGGTCTTGTCTTGGTTCACCACCACCTTGTTCTTGATGTTTCGGGCACGGTTGGCGTACTTCAGCGTGTTCAGCGTCTCCATGAAGTCACGGTCCGACGGGCTGACGCAGGCGATCATGACCGTGCGGCTAAAGAGAACAATCAGACGCTCAGTTCTTTTCAGTATCATCTTACTACCACATATCTATATACCTGTGAAAATACTGTTTGAGTACCTGTTGCCTCCTAGCGAATCCTGTAACAGTCGCGTAAGCTTGGAGTCTCTGTATGGGACGTGTCCTGCTTTCTTATTCTGATCACCTAAAGCGCTGATCACATTCCCAAGAGCAAGCTGAGAAACCAGAGAGAAGCATCCAGACGGTATTTAGGAAGAGCGAGCAAAAAAATTAAGATGCAGTGCAGTTTGAGCACAGTACAGCAATGAGGATACAATCATTTTTCTCTCTGACCCACCAGCCCACAGTTAATAGAGATTCCCTCTCTGGCCCGCTCTCCGGTGGCGCCTGTGCGTTTAAGCCGCTCAGAGCCCGCCAAGTCTACGAAGTGAAACTTGGCCATCAGTGTCTCGTACTCTGGCTGGGCAATGGGTGAAGAGTCTACACCGTTCACCTCCGTGTTCTCTCCTCCGTTCTGCTGAGAGTAAAGCATCCAACATCAGGCTGGCAACCATTTAAACACCTCACGTTCTGCTGAGATCAGCTTCAGTTAGTTCGAAATATACATTTTCAATCTTATTAACAGATTCAACCAACAATACAATGCTTTTAAAAATCATTTTACATCTTCAAGGCTCTCCGTTCTCCTGCAAACTTCTGGACTTACCATCTCCTGCTGTTGAAACACCCTCATCTGACAGACATGGATGGTGAAGATGGCGTGCGAGCGGGAGCTTTGTGCGTTCATCTGTGTGCTGGCTGTGGTACGGGACAGAGCCCCGAGCTTCAGGCACTGCAGCAGCTGCAGAACACAAAGTAGGACAGTTATAGACTTTTCATCTGAAATTAGACAAATTAAAAAAAAACAATTATTAGCATAGACTAATTTGTAAGAAGAAACATTTAAATTTGTTCTGATGCTTATCATTGCCAGGAGGAATCCATAAGCTTCCAAATACGTTTGATGATTTAGAAACAACTCCCAACTCTGCTCATTTAAAGATTTGTCAAGAATTTTTTTCTTATTTCTTAGTCATCCTGCCTTCACCTTTCCTTTCTCCTTAATTACTGCCTCCTTACTCCCAATTTGTTTTGTTCTTTAAAGTCGAAAGGAGTCTTCCAATGGGTCATAATTCAGCAAATGAAAGCAAACATGAGCTGACAAAAATAAAGACATCATTTCTTAACTCTGCCACTGCATAATTATTGAAGTGTTGTTGGAGCCAATCAGTTCCTGTGAAACGTTTCCACCTGCATCCTCTGCTATGGTGCAAGATAAAAAAAAATGCGTAGGTATTTAAATTTGTAAATTTAAGTCAATAGACAGGAATAAATTTAAAATCTGTATTTATTCTTTGTTGACAATTCATATATCAGTGAAAATCTATGTTTAAAAGTTACTAATAAGTGAAAACTTTGCAGAACTACAGGTACAAATCCTACACTTTATAGGTTGAAATCTACAGTACCAACCTGATAAATCTGTCACTATTCACCAGCTAGTGGTGGTGATGCACCTAAAAGTTGCTTGCTAAACACTTTTAAACCCAAAGAAGAAGATAAGTAAAGAAAAAATCCACTGAATATGAGGCACAGGCATTGAAAAAATGTCATGAAAGATGTAAACTTGTTGATTCACACTCATAAATTTGTCATTTGTACTTGTAGATTTCCAAATTCATAGATGTTTACCTTGCATTCATAACATCTAAACTTTTATCATCTCAGATGAAAATCTAATGTCATGCATCTATGAGTTAACAAACAGCAACAAAAATAAAAAATCTTAAATATATGCAGTTTATTGACTGATATTTACAAATACAAACATCTAGGTTAATGTTTTTATTGACAGTTATTTTACTTTGTTGTCGTGTTTAACAAATATTCCTTTGGGGGAAAAAAATCTGAAGTATTTTCCCACATCAGTCATTGATCGCTTAACTGGAACTTTTAATATATTGTACTGTTTGTTTAACTTTGATTTTCAATTTAACTATGAAGTCATATTATGCTTTCTTCTCAGGTACTTCTTTTATAGTTTCCACAAATATATGCAAAATACATTTTCAGTTGTAAGTTTTTTGAAGTTGCCGTTTGTGCAACAGCTACAGAAGCAAACCAAAAAATGTGTCGCACAATACTTGGGATTTTATTAAATATCACAATACATCAAAAAGAGCGATATATTGTGATTTTTATAATCATATAGCTCTGGCAAACCTCAGGAGATCTGCTGTAGCTGCTAGAGAGCAGATGATTAATAGGATCTTCGGCTGGGCGGCACCACCTAAGTGGTTGGAGGTTTCAGAGTAAGACAAGGAATTTAGTGTTTGCCTATAAATATTTTTCTTTAAATTTTAGATCTACTACTTTAAATACTAATATCATCTAATGACATATCTCTATACTTGACTGACTCATTGAATTGTCCTCTAATTGGAACTGGGGGACTTTTTGTTGAATGGCCCCAACAGTATCAGAAACTGAAAAACTGTTTATATGTTCCCAATCAGTGAACAAAACATACTTGGTTCTCCAAAGTAGTGCTGATGATACTTTAATAAGATGTAGAACAGGGGTCACTTATTAAAAGTCAGCGGGGTCCAAATAAAGAAAATCATCAACCAGTAAAGGTCCGGAGATATTTTATTATAAACATTGAATTAAAAAAAAAAACATAAAAAAAGAAAATGTTTCCATTTTAAAATCTAAAGTGTTTTTTGAAGTAGAGAACAACAATCGTTCAGTTTGGTTTTTAGACAATTTCCTGATTAACATATTTTATAAAACACCTAAATTGACTTTTTTTTTTAATGAGAGCTTAATGAGAGCAGTGGGCTTTAGCTGCTCTGCAAAGGTCAGGGTTTGAATGACGACAAAGCCATTCTCAAGCCATTTCAGGCTCATGCGTGAGATTATATATTCCCAAAAACTAAGACCGTTTAATTAAATGATTGGATGCAAACTATTGGTACTTGAACAGACCAGGAAGCAGATTTCTCATCTCGATCAAAATATTTATTTTATACTAAGAGGCTTAAAAGTTAAATCAAATCCAGTCAAAATGCCCCAGAGCGCCTCTCACAACTTCAAAAGAAACTTCTCATCTCTTCTGGATGAAGAGATGCTGAGTTTGGAAGCAGAGAACAAACATAGTTCATACAAACAATGTAGGATCGTAGTTATGGATGGATGGATGGATGGATGGATGGATGGATGGATGGATGGATGGATGGATGGATGGATGGATG
>NW_015151547.1:153535-153942 GCF_000732505.1 Cyprinodon variegatus | reverse complement strand
TATCAATTTTTAAAATATTTTCCTATATTACAGTCACCTACAAAAAAAGTTAACTCAGACATTAAGAATGTTTAGTTTAAAATCTAAAGTTTTGTTAGAGAATCAGGTGGGTTTTTAGGGAATACAGTCTGGAAAACACAAATTTCCCAATAAAATTATATACTGTACATGAAGTTTCTGACAAGCTGCTTAACATCAAAATAATTTAAGAGAAAAAAATGATCATGCACTGAAAAAGAACCTAATTTGTTATTATAAACACAAGTAAAGAAGGAAAGAAAGAGGAAAGATTTTATTGAAAGCAAACGGCTGGTTAAACTACCGCAGTGGTGTGTCGCAGTTAGCTTGTTGCAGGACTGACGCCGATATTTTTGATTCATGCCCAATTTTGAAGCGTGGTCTGTGCT
>NW_015151547.1:152125-152680 GCF_000732505.1 Cyprinodon variegatus | reverse complement strand
CTGGTTTCTCTTCTATATGTTTCCCAGCAGTCTTTGCTTCTAGATTAGTATTAATGAATGAATTGATTTGAATTCATCCTGGAGAAAGGCCACAAAGTGTATAACATTTATATAAAAAAGGGATGGTTTCTTACGCAGCCACACAGAGTACAACATCAAAAGGTAGAAGTTAATAACTTTAATTGAGTCTTTTTTTAAGGAAAATTAAAATAATCTTCAAAACTAGGGGAAAACTGTTGATTATAAAAGGACCACCCACACACTCACACATAAACCAGGACCCACCTCCTCCTCTGACTGCACCAGTCTGGAAGTGACCCCTGTGGTGTAGATGCTGCCGTTGGCGTCTTCATGGATTCTAATGTTGGACTTCCTGCTGCGACTCTCGGGATCTCTGGTGCCGTCAAACAAGTCCAGGATCTCCTCATTGTACAACTACAGCAAAGTCATAAATCCACACTCGTTATGTGAGCTTTGGTCAAAGAGCAAATACTTTCTTTTAATAATCTTTGGCCTTTGAGTTTCTAAGAAATATTTTGTTAATCCAAAAATGTC
>NW_015151547.1:147902-150052 GCF_000732505.1 Cyprinodon variegatus | reverse complement strand
TATATATATAGACACATTCTTCTATAGTTATTCATCTCTGGACTAAACCTGAATCTGACTAATTCAAAATAATAAAAAGAAAACTGCACTTTTCTGGACAACACAGAAAAAAGTAAATCGGATGTTTCTAGTGAAAGAAACGGATCAGCTGGGTCAATGTGCAAAATAATGACCTCTGTAAAACTAGTCAAGCTAAAGGTCACAGAGGTCACCTGAAAGCTCAGCTGGTCCCACCTAATGTCAAACACACATACACCAACCATCTGTTTATCATCAACACAGATAACCTTTTGACCCCAAAAGCTAAAGAAAACAAAAAACACCCAGAAACAGGATGGTCTAAAGAAAGAAAATACAGAAGCCTAAACAGGAGGGTTGTTTTCCTGATTAATTAGAATTTATATTAAAACCCGATTGTTAAAGGAAACCAGATCACACAGGCGCTTAAACGTACAGCAGAGGCCCCCTTAATAGGCCCTGAACATTTCCCATCCAGAAATCCCCCTGAGGAAATGATTAGTAGCCATATATCTAATTTCTCCTACACAAGCATCCCACCCTCCCTCCGATTTCTCGCTCTTATTCATCTTCTGCTCCTCAGTGATGAGGAATAATGTCAGACGTAATGGCAAACATTAATCAGGTCCCACAAAGCACACGCAGACATTTCAGCCCATCTGTCTTCAAACTGTCACTTCCTGTTTGTGAAAGACGAGTGGGGGGTGTGTCCTGTTGCCTCCTTTATGTTGTCCCATCTGGTTAGCGTTAATATTGACCAACATTCAGCACACATGCTAACAAATGCATTGATGGAGAACATCTTAATATGTCAGATTGGGTCTTTTCATGTGTCCTACCTCCAAAAACTGGGCGCTGACTTTAAAATCGGGCGGCTGGATGCCCGTCTCCTTGGCGCGCTGCCTCCTGCTCTGGATGCCCTCAAACAGCTGGTGAACAGCCCGTGGGATGATGCCCTGCTCCTGCTGGCTCAGGCTCACATCGAAACCCGTTCCCATGGTGTAGGTCTTCCCTGAGCCTGTCTGGAAGACATTTTTGTTGACAAAAAAATGAGAACACCCTTACAATTAAGATACGTAAATCAGTTTTTATATCTATGTATGAACAGGCAATGTCATCTTATTAAATTGCCATTAATTCAATTATATCTATTGAAGCTCTAAGACCTTAGCAGGCTATTTTATGAAGTCAAAGTTCTGCTATAAAAAAAGTGGAAATAATCGTGATAGCAGTTTTATTTAAAACACATTCACATTTGCTACTTCCGTCACACATTTTGAATGCTCTATGCATGCAAATTCAACACCACGAGGACCACAATATATCACAAGCATGGGCTCATGCTCCTTCACTCTTTATAATCGCCTGTAGATGCACTCCTATTCCGATGTCACCTTTGTCACTTTGAGGGTGGAACCAAGCTGAGGAAGTGAACTTTCTATGATTGGCTACTTTTCAGGAAATTCCACCTCTTGAAACAGTATCTGCTTTCCTCCTGGTTGTGACTTTAGCAAAGCATCTTCAGGCTAATAGCTGTTCTATAGACTTGCTTTTTTAAAGGTTTAGTGGAGGATGTTCTTTTTTCCGGGTGGATCATCAAAATAAGTGGTCTTCCTAATTGTCAATCATTCTGGCAGTGGCGGCCGGCCCATAGGGGGCGCTGGGGCACCGCCCTCCCTGATAAGAAGAGAGAAACGTAAAATATATTTTTAGAAATTAACCCATAAATGTCAGTTTTACTCTCTAGACTGTGTACCTATAAGCAAAACAAATTATATAAACTACATTTCCCTATCTACTGTCATTAATTTGTGGATTTCCACAGACAGACTCCTACCGTCTCTGTTCTGGGGGCTGTGATCAGACAGCCCCACATTTGCAGAGAATCTGTCAATCATGTACTATTGCTAGGTGAATTTAATGGCCAATCAGCGTCTCGGAACTTTATGGTATTGGGGCGCTGAAAATACTGCGCTTTAACAGGCTTCTGAACCCAAGCGCAGGTGCAGACAATTAGAGGGAAGATGGCGAATGTAACGAACGAGTCGCAGCTTCCACCAAATTCGGTGAGATCCTGATTTATCTACCAGAAGAACATCCCTGTTGTAGGATATGAACATTTCATGTCATGG
>NW_015151547.1:97758-147010 GCF_000732505.1 Cyprinodon variegatus | reverse complement strand
AATTCTTATTCCGGATTAGTTGGAGACATACACTAGGCTATATCAGCCCCACCAAATATATTTTTCACCAGCCGCCACTGCATTCTGGTAATATGTTTACGTAAGGCCGTCCTACATGCTCGTCCCAATTTTCACTTACCAGTGGTGAGTCTGACATGGTGGAAAAATTGCAAATCTTTTGGAAAGTAAGCTTGAATGATCGATGCAAACAGCAACTTTTAAACAAAGCGTGCATGGGGAGAAATGGACTAGTGCACGCTCACGCATGCCTTTAACAGGCATTTCCTCTCGTGAGCGGGTACAGGGTTGTGCATGTTCTTTTTCTTTTTTTTCCAAGTGAAGAGGGTGGGAACATCCTGCACTATACGACATATAACTTAGCCTAAATCTACAAAGCCTCGTGGTGGTACCTGTCCGTAAGCAAACACGGTTGCGTTGTAGCCCTCCAAGCAGCCCTCGATGAGCTTGTACACACAGGCCTGGTAGATGTGCTGCTGCTCTGAGTCGATATCAAACACGAAGTCGTACGTAAAGGCCTTGTCTTTTCCCAGGAGGACCTGCGGTTCTCCGGGTGTGACCAGCGTGCAGACGTGGCAGCCCTCGATCTTCTCCTTCGCCATCTGAGGACGAATCCTAAAAGATTGGGAGAAGAAAACAACTTAGGTCAGAACAAAGAATGTGGAAACTGTAAAGTAGAAATCTGAAACCTCGATGGGAATGGAGTCCGAAGCATTTTAATACATTTAACAGGTAAACTTTATGATTTAAAGCAGAAGACGTGTATGGTATGATACTGTGAAAAAAGTTGGGTTTTTTGTTGTTTTCATGTCAATACTAGCTCGTAGAGGGATATTGTTACGGGGGAGAGACATGCGGCAAAGGAGCACACGACAAATTCAACCCTAGGTGGGCCATGTTGAGGATTAAGGCCTCCGTACATGGGTTGTGCGTCACCGAAGCATGCCGAAAAAGGGTTATTTCAAAATCAAGGTATTTACTAAAAGAAAATAATATTTTCAAAATTTCTATGCGATAGAAATTTATACCAAAAGCGCACAAAAATGACTAAACTCGTCTGCACCAGCTGGCATGAGTGGAATATGCAAATATCTGATGTATTTTTCCAGACAACGTAAGGACAAAAGTAAGCAGTAAATCTTCCAAAGCTTTTTCTGCAGAGTGGGGGGGGAGATTTGCTGACTTATATGAACCTTTTCATCCATTCATACATCTAATTATACGTGGAGGTAACATCAACAATAAAACCTGCACCTCTTCTTTCATTCCTGACCTGCAATGTTGCATTATTCTCCAAATGGGATCATTATATAACCAAAAAAAAGAGCTGCTTCCAAGTACCCTGTCCTTCGTAGTCATGCTGCGAGAATGCATCCAAAGTTTAAAAAAAATAAAAAATCCTCCACTGTGAAATATATGTGTGAACAGCAGCTGTGGAGAAAGTCTGGACCGAACTCTCTGCCGTTTTCTCTTACAAAAAAAAAAAAAAGCCTCTGGGTTGGTGTGGGAAAATAGCTCGAAGTGGTTCAGCAAAGATTAGATACTGCTTAAAATCACCACAAAAACAAACTGCCTACTGTTAATGGTGGATTTAAATAAATAAAAGAAAGCTTAAAAGGTCTGGGATGTTTTATTGACATCCTCTAAAATTAGTTTAATTTCTATCAATGGTGCAAACCGTGACAGTTCGTCATTCCAGGAATACATTTTGTTTGCAGATGCAATAAATTGCTGCTGAACAATTAAACATTGCTGAGAAGGTTTGGTTAAATTTAGTACAAAGCCTTCTCCAGCCTCTGGATAATGATAGACATTCAGCTTTTGTTTTAGGTTAAAGCTAAATGCTATACAGTCTTTCAATGCTAGGCAGTATTTTCACATTTGGTCAAAATCCACACCTAGAAATTGGCCACACCTGGTTCACAACCCTGGTAGTTAAAAACCGGTGGGATTTGCTCATACAGTGGTATTAATATCATCTATTAACAACACATGCTGGTAGTAAGACATATAAAGGAACACGCTAACAAACATGTACAGAACTATGTGAGCTGCTGGTTTAATTTAATTCAAACCACAACATAACAGAATACGACTTGTGCAACTTTAACTCTGATGATATCTTATGTTTTTTTAACCATATTTGATATGAACTAATTGTAAAAAGACTTTAAAAACCATACTTGGGTGTAACTTAAGACATAACTGAGTCCAATCCTTCCTAAATTGGAAGCAGAGGACGATCTTTTATTTCCGGCTGGATCATCTAAATGAGTGGTCCTCCTAACTGTCAATCATTCTGGTGATGTGTTTACGTAAGGCCGTCCTACGTGCTCGTCTCGTTATTTTTTTCTGCCCATTTGCACTTTCAGGCGTACATCATTTCAGACAGTCATTGAAGCTCACCTTTCTCACTGCGTTTCTTTGAAAATGGCCGAGGGTCGTAAGAGAAAAAGTGTCTAAAAAGTGTATGAGAAAAAAAGAAAGGCCTCAGAAGAGGCAGATATATCCCAGAATGCTTTTCGTGGAGATCTCTCCTCACAAAGTATTTTGATATTTGCAGTCACAGCGGCCCGCTGTCGCCATCTGACAGAGGCGACTATTAACAAAGATGGCGCAGGCACTGTGCAATGGGGAATGATTACGTGTCCGAACGGTAAGTTGACTGAGTTCCCTGTAAAGTCCACGATCTATATAGAGATTGAGGGATTTAGAGGTTACGGCGGACATTCGAACACAGTAAGCTTGTAAGGGCTATGAGAACAGGAACTTTTAAACAGAGCGTGGACGAGGAGAACTGGGCTTTTCTTTTTTTTTCCCAATTAAAAGTGGAAAGTGCAGCTCTTTTAAAAAATTCAACAAAATCCTCCAAACTACCCATAATGCATCCATCCATTTTAACTTCAACATATGACAGTTCTTCCTATAGAAAACACAGTAGCAGAAAAACCTCAAGTTGCGCAATCTTTTATAATTTTTTCTGCATTTCGGGCATTTTTGAATTGATATATTTCTTTATTATCACAGAGTCGGGGACACACTCTTAACTATTTGTTTGGAAAACTAACATCTTATAGATTTTTAAGTTGAACGTTACCCATGACATGAAGCCTCCCTAATAGATGCCGTCTATCAGTGATTTAATGAAGCCCTCACATGTTCTGCAGATTACAGCTAAGTAAAAGCAAGCTTGCTAGAGAAGACAAATATTACAATGTCCAGGCTGTCTTTTTTTTTAGTAACCGCAATATATCATCTGTTTTGTTTAAATAAATATAAAAGAAATTTAAAAAACAAATGTTTAGACTAATATAATGCTAATTCTTTAAAAATAAATCCATATAATTTCCTTTTTTCCTCCCTTATTTTGTCTCTTATAGTTAAGGTTTACCTATAATAAAAATTAGAAACCTCTCATGTTTCCTAGGAAGAAACTTGCACAATCAGTGGCTGATTACCACTTATCGGTTAATATATCATAATATTACACTTTTAATCAACTTGTTTAATCGCTCCAATGGATAATAACACGTCCAATCCACTTTTTCTTTTTTGGAAACTTTAAAGCTCAAAATCTGTTCACTGCAAAGTCTGAAGGCAAAGAGTTAAAAGAATCCTTGCTGTGATTTATTCCATGTTTTGGAGTCAGATCATCAAACCCAAATAAAACAAACACTTTAACTTATTTTGGGATGATAAAACTGAGCAGAAATCTGAAATAAATCAAAAAGATTAAAGGTACTGTCTGCTTAATCTGAGACAAAGTGGAAACTTGGGAGTAGAACCTCTCTGTCTATGAAGAAAGACTGATAAGTCATTAGCAGAGCTGTTGTGAGCTCCTCTCATCAGGACTTTGCGTTCTGTCGGGTTTCCATCCTGACAGGTAGTTCACTGAAGTTAATTACTTTCACCTGACATCCCAGCTGTAAAATAATCCCCGATAAGATGAGGGTGAAGAAAAGCGGTCCTTGCCAAGGAACAGCTTTGAACTCACTGACAAATGACGTCTGAGTACTTGAGTTTAGGAGGATTTTGATTTGCTTGACAAAACAACTGAAGGCTTGGAGGCAAGAGAAAAAGATTTACTGAAGCTAAGGGGGAAAAAAACCCACCCCTTAATAACATGCTTCTGCATCAGTAGTGATTAACTGAAGGAAAATATATCGGGAAAGTTTTACTCTTCCTTCAATGAACTTACTTTGAAGTGAGGGTCAGCTGCATCTGTAGCTTTAGGAGATACAGAAGATAATGAGATAATGAAGCGTCGCATTTTAAGGCCTCTAGTGGATGCAAATAAACCATTCTTAAACATAAAAAAAACACACTAAATAATAACACTCAAGCGAACAGATGCATAGAGCCAGAGGGAGCTGGAGAAATCCACAACAGCTGTCGAAGGATGAGACTAAGCCACAAAAACATCCACATAGGAACTTCTGTAAATTCTCTAAATATTCAGTAAAAAAAAAGAAAAAATCAACAGTGCTATCTTCAGTTCACACATGGCTCCTCTAAAGCATGCATGAAGAACCACACCCACCACTGACACACACGTTTAATCCCTTCACCACAAGTTTTTACGGTGCTGCAGAAACACACACACACACACACACACACACACACACACACACCAAGGGCACTTCTCTGGCCCTCCTTCCGGCACAGAGGCAGGAGATACTTCCAGCAGGGGATTAAATACATTTGAATAGAGCGATTCAGCAGCCGTACGTCGACCCGGGCCAACCTTATTAAAAAGAGACGGACTCTGAAAGCAGCTAGCAGACAGATGAGTTCAGTTTACTCCTGGATGTGACCTTGACACAGAGGTTAATGGATCTAAAAGCGCTGTTTAAGCCAATTATAAACATAAAGTGCATATGGAGAAAGAGCTGCACTCTGGTTTTATACAAAAGACCTGACTGCAGCAGGATTCACTGGGTCTGAGTGGTGACAAACTGAATATAAAGGGTTTAAATACTACTATGTGGAAAATCATGAAACCTTCTTTAGTTTTTTTTTTCACATTTCAACCACAAACCTCAATATCTTTGATTTATATTTTGTTCAATAAACCAGCAGAAACTAGCACACACACATACAAAAGGAAAAAAAGTATACATGGCTAAAATTTCTCTTTGAAGGTCATACCTATAACTTATTTATCACAGCAAACTTTGTTTGGGAATAATACCTCCACAGAACATCTAGTGTGAATAAAAAGCATCATTTTAAAAAAAATATATGTATCATATAAATATTGGCATTTTAAACCTTGCCCAGGGACTACAGTTGAAAATTAGCTACTTAGCTAACACTGGCTCATTTACAGAAATGTTTATTAATGTGCACTGTCTCTGTTCAAATAAACACATAAATAATAAAAAATTTGCTTCGCAAATTTTGACGCATCCAAAGTAGAGGGTCGACTTGGAAGGATTCTGCACCGATAGTAGCTGGTAGAGCCGACGAATGACGAATGGCTTCTTTTCTGTGTTCTCTCTGATTAAAGCCCAAAAAAACAAACTAAGCAAAACGAGGGTAAACATCTGTCAAGCTTTAGAGCATAAGAGCCGACTTAAGGAAGCACAGTAGCTCAGAAGCCACACGCAGGTTTGAACTGGTAAGTTAAATGTCTGGTTAGCATTAACACTCTGCCAAAAAACAGAGAATAAGTCCTGCCAAGTGCCAGTTTGCCTTTAAATATAATGACAGAAAATACTTCCTGCAGCTATGAACTCCTATTAGGGTAAATACTTGTAGACAACGTCTTCGTTGCAGTCATAATTCCACCTCTCTTTGTCAGGGTTTTAAGTTTATTTGCAGTTTCTTTTTCTATCTCTATTCTTTGTATTTGTAGTAGTTTTCTGTCAGTAATTAGTTCTTGAGTTACTCTCCGTTTCCCCCTTGTGCCGGTTTCCTTTCCCCTCGGCTTCCTTCTAGTTAGTTCTATTCACACCTGCTACATATTCAGCTCATTAGCCCATCCTTTGTTCTGTCCCCCATATATACACCACCTCTGCAGTCACTCAGTGCTGGTCTGTTGTTATTTATTTGCATCCTCATCTCTGGCTCCCCATGTGAGTTCTCCCCTGACGCTTTCTGATTTTTCGTTTTTTGTATTTTTGGATGTTTGCCTCAGTTTACTCATTAAATCTACAAGACTCACCTCTGCCTCATGATCTCTGTATTTGGGTCCTCAAAAACCTCCACTCAACCGTCACACTCTTGGGATATCTTTCCACCCAATTTAGACCAAAACTTGTCATCTAAATATCAACTTTTGAATAACAAATTTTTTGAACTTTTGTCTTATTTTTTCAATAGGGATCATGCTCTGACTTTTATTAGGCGAGTCAAACTAATTAATATGCTTTGATTCAAACCCATTGCTGCTGTTGCTGAATTTTTTCAGGTATTTGTCAGAAAAGTATAATAATGATGATGCTGTCAACAAAATTTGCTTTACAGTGAATAACGCTGCATATTGAAGATGATGAGTAGTGGTGGCTTTTTGCCACACTTTGCATTTTGTGGGTCAAAAAGTTTAATGTAGATTCATCCAATCAGAGTATCGTTGACAATTTTGTTGTGTTTTGTACATGGATTATCAAAAACTCGAAGTTTCGAAATGGTTTCTTCCTGCATATCTCCAGTCCAGTATTCAAGCTTGCTGCTTATCGTCATCTTGTTGAGAGATTCGACCACCAATGCTGTGGTCTCTGCAGCTCCTCCAGAGAAACTAACAATCATTTAAATGCATCTCTGATTAATGCTGGACTAGCTTAACTATTGGTGTGGGTGTTTTCTGCCATATTTCTTCCATATTTAGAGGACCGACTTGAGAGTTGCCCTGTGTGAAGATAAAAAACGATGAAGCAAACCTCTCTGCTGTTTCTTAGTCCCCCCACTATGTGTTTTGTTCTCTAATGTTCTCTGACAAACTTCTAAACCCCTCATAGAAAAGGTGGATTTATGTCCAGGTAGACAGTTATGCCACTTCTAAAAGTATTTTTTTTTTATTTCAGATTAAAAGACAAAAGAGGATTTAGGAATAAAAATGCACATTACATATTTTAATGACCAAAACAAATAATAAAAAATAAAAAAAGCAATACTGCCCTACTGCTTCTCAAATACTTTTGGGCTGTTTTTTCCAGCTATTTTTTCCAGTTCCATACTGTGTAGTGATGCCTAGGACATGTGGAAATTGAACAAAAGTACAAAATGCGTAACTCAGGTTTGTTTTAGACTAAACTAATTTATAAGGAGTGACTTAAAATTATGTACTAAGAGCAAAAGTCAACGCTGCCAATAATGGATGAGTTGGACAGAACAGATCATTTCAGCTAGTGTCTGCGTGCACAAATAAATGACACACAAACACTTACACGAGAATAAGATCCCATCAGATGGCTCATTGGAAGAGGGAATTACAGCTTTCAATTATCAGCCGACACCCGCACAATAGCTCAGCTCGATGAGTGTTTAAGACAGCTGCAGCAACAAAAGAGTAGATCCATGGCATTGATCTCACATGTGCACAATCAACCAGTCCCAGACCACACAATCAATAAAGCCCATCTGATGCCAAAATGAGTCCCAGTCACAAAAGAGACAGAGTACAGACTACTTTACAAATGGATCTATTTCTGATGTACATCTGTTTTCATCTTTTGAGTTCTAATATAATAAAAGGTTCAAATTCCTCAGGCTGGATGTTAAAGGATCTTCAGAGATCCTAATGGACAACATCCACATCAGCCTTTAGGGGACACATGACATCACAGAAAAATTTAAATCTAAGTCAATTTTTCTTGAAATAAAAGTATTTTCCTTTATTAAAACATCCAAGTAAGAAATATTAGCAAATGGAATAAAATTATTTATGTTAAAGAAGATTAGAAAAAAAACTTCAAGTGCATAATATCCAATTATTTTAGTAAAAAAGCAAAAGTATTTATTAAATTGGAAAATTGTCTCACCTGTCTAACCTGCTCAGATTAAGAGAAAAACAATTAATGTAGGAAATGTTTAACTATTTTTTTTTTTTTATTGCTATGGTGCAAAAGCTAAATATCTGAATTATGAGGAAAGCAGCAGGCTTCTTCAGGACACAGAAATGAAGAACCATCTGATATTTACAGCTTTTCTCATCACACCGCTGCTTTTCTAAAGTAATGGGATTTTTAGATTTACAGGAAAACTGAGATTAGAACATGTCAGAATGTAAAATAACCGGTGCTTCTTTTGAAAATTCACTATGTCAGCAAGAGAGATGATGAAGCATAAAACATCAGAACCTTATAAAACCATAAAAAAGTTATTTGTGTTGGAGGTTTTTCCTCTTTATTTGTAAACAATAAAAACATACATTTCATGATTTAGGTTTAGAAAAACAGACTATTTTGTGTATCTTTAAAATAGTGAGTTTAACACCTCTTTGCAGAAGCTAAAATCTAAGTAAGCCTTTTTTTTCTGGAAATAATCGATTTTCCCTTTATTTGAGAAGGCAAGTAAGAGAACTTGCCAATTGAATAAGATGATTTACGTAAAAAGAAATTAGTAAAAACATTTTATTATCCAATTTCTAGAGCATAATATTTAATCGTCTTATTTTAAGGTCACTATACTCACTCCATTGACACGTCATCCCATTTATCTGCTCAAATGAAGGGCAAAAACATTTAGGTTAAAAACAGTTTCTCTATTTTTAGATCAATGTTTGCGGTGTTGTTATTAACTTTATAGGGGAATGTATGGCCCAGTGGTTAGAGCATTGAGGTTGTGCTCTTAGAAGGTTACAAGTACCTGGTTCGATCCCTACAGCCTGCACTCTGGGTCCCTGGGCAAGACCCTTAACTCCACACTGCTCCCCTGGCGCCGCACAATGGCAGCCCACTGCTCCCCAAGGGATGGGTTAAATGCAGAATTTAATTCCTCCATGTGAGATCAATTATTAATATTATTATATTTTCTATTAATTTTATTATTGTTAACTCTAAAGCTTATGTTGTTTTTCATTTGAGAAAAATAACAACAAAAGGTATGGAACTGCTTTTTAACAAAGATAAAATGTATACCAACCATTAAATGGCTAATCGCAGTGGATATGAAGGAAATTTATCGCAAGGCGGCCATATTAGAACTCATATTCAGTGATTGTGAGGATGCTCATGCTTTCCTAGGTTAAAGTGTGAATTCAAGGGTGTTCAAGTTGTTTTATTGACATGTTGAATTCAAAGTACAAATAGGGTTTTTTTCATTATAGAAGGAAATAAGCAATGCAGGGTTGACAGAATTTTAAAATGTCATATTTATGAGAGAGTCTGGCATTTTTTTTATTTAACAGTTTTCCAAAACATCGATTCGCCTAAATGTAATTTAAACTTTAAACTTAAAATTTTCCAAGAGAAAGGTTGGTTTTACTATTCTTTATGAATAAGAATATAAACACATGCAAAGTCATGGACTTGCCAAACCAGAACTACAAGTCTCTAAAGTACATCTTTAACTGTTTTACTCAAATATCAGGACTTAAGCGTTTACCAGTTCTTTCAAATAGCTATAGCTCAATCAGATTGCTATAGGGACTAATACACACTAAGCATCAATTCATAAGTTGTGCCACTGAATCTAAACCTGTTTAATGTATGAACGTTGACTCTGTACAGCGCTGCGATCCAATCCATTCCTCACTTTCAGTAATGCCCAGCATCTAACCTCAACCATCTTCAAATCAACTCAGCAGTACTCATGTGTATGCAGACAATAATGTATTCTCTCAGCATGATGCTGCCACCACCATGTTTCTTCATCACCATGGTTGTAAAGGGGTGAAATGTAGTTAGCTTCTTGGGACATAATTTACTTAAAGTCTAGTAGGTTTTGCTTTGGTCCCATCAGATCAACTTCTTCCTCAAATTAAATGGAACCCTTTCATGGTTTGTGGCAAACTGGAAAAAGGATTATGCTAAACGAATTATCTGGTTAATCTTGTATAAGCAATATCTTTGTAGTTTTTTCCATCAAAAGACTAACATCTTAAAAAAATAAAGTGGCTGAAGTTATAGGAATAATAATTCTGGTAGTCCTCCGAATAACCAGCATACTCCAATTTTGCACTAATCATTGCTGTAAAGCAAGTACTGACAGAACATCCATTTGCATTCCTGAAAATAGCTCCATCCAAATGGCAAGCCTGCTATTTAACTAAAGGGTGGGGGTGCAGAGACGGGCAATAGAGCCAATAAAAATCACCCTGTGTGATCACTTCCAATAATGAGTTAGTGCCATTTTTCCCCTGTGTGTGCATGTGGGTCTTGGTGACTTTGTGTGTTTGCCTTCAATCAAGCTGCAGGACCAGGCGAGTGATAGCCACAGTTCATTTCCCTAATGTAAACACTTCAGTCAAGGCAAAGCCGGCCCCCCCCACACACACACACACACACACACAACAGTTAATAGTCACTGGAGCTGTAAGTGTTTCAGAGATCTCGTCTCTCCTTTGGCACAAAGCCACCAGAGGAAGCTACGCTCCATTTGTGTCTTTAGCAGAGCCCTTTTTGTTTTTAAAGAGGATTAACATCCTCTTCCTCTATCGATAACTCTTTTTAAAAACTCCTTTCCAGTTATTCTCAGCCTTTTGTGATGTTAACTGCACGATCAGTGTGCAGGATTAGTTATTTGATGTGTTGTGCTTGTGTCCATCCCCACATCTCGCTCTGTTTTAACTAAGCTTCGGTTCACTGCCAATGAAAACTGCAGCACAAAAGCTTGAATAGCAGAGGGAGTTAAAGGGCCTGCTCTACTTTCCTTTTCCTTCTGATAATAAGAGAGCCACTCCAGTATAGCGATTTTAGCCCTCTCCCTCACTTCCTCACCCTCTGGCTTTTTTCTCTCTAATGATAAAATGCCTCCCTGCAACTGGGAGAAAAAAGAAAAAAAAAAACATGAAATAATCTGTGCCTGATCCCAATAACTGTTTAAAATACAAACATCCTGTCCTCTGACTCCTCTGATCATGTTGAACATCCAGAAAAACTGTTGACAGATAACTGAATAGTGGTTTTTCCATCCAGGAAGTGTTATGCTAACTGCTAGAGGATGAAAGTACACATATAAGGAAGATTATTCAGATACCATTTTGAATAACCAAATGTTTCTAGGAAATCCAGTGGGTTATAACAGTTTTGTGTATGTAAAGATTGCTGCTCTAAAGACCATACAGAGGAACCTTAACACCAGATTAGCATCGCCCCCCAATGGTCTCCTCATCCTATATGACCATTTAACTTGGTTAGATGCATTCTGTACTGTCCTGTTCCCCTGTCCCACTAAAACAGATGCCCAAAGTTGTATAATCCTATATTGTAAAATATTTTCCTCCTCTGCATTTTACACCTCATCATCACTAAATGTTATGCTGCAGCTTCTCTTACAATCTCTTTTTACAATTATAAGCACCTTTAACCCTTAGTTGGATAGTCTTTCCAATATACTAGTCCATACACAATTTGGAGGTGTGTGCACAATCAGGGAGAGATCCTATTGTATTTCTGTGTATTTTAGGAGGATGACCACGACAAAATATGCAAGGGTGTAGAGATTGTGAAAAGTCTGCTTAGTTTGATCTTCTCTGCGTTTTTTTTTTTTTTTTTTTTATCCAATTAGTCTTGTAGAAGTCGCAGTTAATAACAGATTATTAAAACAAAAACAGTCCACTTTGCAATGTTACAAATGAGAAATATTAGAAGAAGTGCTTCTTTGTTTCAGTAAAAAAACAATCAGCAGTAAGAACATGTATTCATTTGTAGATCATATTGAGTTGATTGTAGGGAATTTAAATTTCAGAAGTTCCACAGATCGGTTCACTGTGGAACAGTCATAAATGTACAGGGAGAAAAGGAGTGGGAAGAGAACACAACCCTGGGGGGCCTCAGAGGTAACGGTTCTTGACTGCTAGAAAACAGCTGGGGGTATCTAAATTGTTAGGGATCTGTACCAAATTCAGTATTTTTATAGGTGACAATGAAATTTTGTTGGTACTACTGAGCACCTGTTTAAACAATAACATATTCTGGTACTTAAACGTATCACTGTGACAAAGAAAAGACAAAGAAAGTGGAAGGCTAAGCTTTTTTCCACACAGCTTTAACAGACAATGACATCAGAAGCCATCGGTACACTAAACAAAGCAGTGCATGGCTAAGAAAGCGCTCCAGAGGATGACTCCACTTTTCAAAAAGCTAATGCAGATTAATGCAATATTTGTGACACAATGTGCAAAGCCATCAGCAGGAATACCTCATCGGTGGAAGCACCTGGTTAAGCATGAGGTTTTTCTAATTTCTTTAGACTCAGATCTACGGCTATAACTCTTGCAATCAGTGCATTCTATAGCCAGTGATATGGGCGAGGCAGCAGGATCATCATCTTCGTCTGCTCAAGGTAACAAAGCCTAGAGTTTAATATGATGATGGCATGGTACAGAAAATAGGTAAAAGTGAGTAAAGACACCAATTCCCAGGTATTATTGGGCTTTGGTACCACATTGGTTCAAATGTAAATGGTACCAATCCCTGCTTTTGTTTAGGAATGACTGGGTTGACCCCATCCTCTCCAACAGCTTCAGCAGGGAACCTGTGATGACCTTCAGATCAGTCAAAAACAGCCGATGAAAGGATTTCCAGACTGCAAACATCAGGGCAACGGGTCTGCAGTCATTTAACACCACAGTGATGCGTTTCAACCCCACAAGCCGCTGTATGCAAAGCATGCTTCCATTTCTGGATTTTTTTTATCCTTATTCATACTCTCACTCTGTGATTTGCATGTAAATCAGGAGGATAAACACAAAGACGGGTTTGTTCTGGAGAGTCAGGTGGAAGAAAGTCAATAGCCCCTTTCAGATCATACTTTCAATGTGTGATGTACACGTGTTCAAACCACGTAGGTATCAAAAATTTGGTGCGGTTGGGTTTTGAAGTCAGCCCACAAGCCATACTCCTCTAAATCAACAAGAGAGTTACAGAGCAGCAACAGCCGTGAGGTGCCTGGAAAAGAAGGGTTCTTGGAACAAGTGCGACATTGTGATAAGTGACCCGAGTAAAGAATCACATTAAATACCCGATTTCTATGCAGAAAACATGTTGAGGACATTTCACAGCAGATTTGCTTTTAATTGAAGTATTTTATGTCATCAGCGAATCTGCAGGAGGATAGACTGGCATGACTTGAATAAGAGTGATCAGTCGGGGGGTTCAGTTCTGAAAGGGAAGAATAAACGATAAAAATATCTAATGCCTAAAGCACCTCTTGTGCAGCTTTTTAAAAAAAAAATAAAAAATTTCTGCCAAGATATTTTTAGGCAGCGTGCCCTTAATTTGACACTTTAAAGAGCATTTCCCAAAACAGTCTGGAAATTAAAACAATGGGAGGCATAAGGAGCCCAAGCTGGGAGATTCTTACTATTTGAAAACCTTTAGAAAAAATTACCTCTGTTTTACTGCCCAAATGCTGAAAATAAAGATTTAAAACATATGTAGGGCTGCACCTGTCCATTGTTTCAGTAATGGATTAAACTATTGATTAGATATTTTAGCTTAATCTAAAAAAAAAAAAAGATTAATTAAATTAGCATTTCTTTTATTATCTTAGGCTCTTGTGTATTGTATTGTTGTAATTTATGAAAATAGGCAGACAGGAACCAGAGAGAAAGGGGAAAACTAGCGGCAAAGGACACCAGGCTGGGACTCGAACGCGTAACGGCCACGCTGAGGACCCAAGCCTCTGTTTATGGGTCACATACTTAACCCCATATACCGCTGCCGCACCCCTAAATCAATATTTCTACATAGACTAACATTTAAAAGGAAAAAAAGCCTTCAATGAACATTTTAAATGAATTTTTAATAGCAAAACATATGATAAATATACACTTATACATATTTAATTATACAAATATGAATAAAGAAACAATTTAATCTCTACTATAAACAATTTTGTAGATGATTTAGTTTGTTTGTTGAAGTTTTGTCTTAATTACTCCTAAAGGTAGGTTATTTATTTCAGCAAATGGTACATCTTAGCGTCCGTCTACCATTATTCTAGGTAACGATTCAACTATCAAATTGGTTGACAATTACATCAGTAACCAATGTGATTACTCTGATTAATAAATGTAATTGTTTTAGCCCTAAGCATGAAATACACAAAACAGAATAAGTTTCCTAAACATGAATAATTACCATATTAACAGTTATCTGTAAACGTGCTAACATTTATTATTCCTATTTTTTTGTACACCTCTAGGTTCCAAACCACTACTGTTTTTTTTGCAACCATTTCCTGAGAGGGAGGAAGAGATGTGAAGTTAGTGAGGGACTGTACTGGTTTACTTTATGCTTCACGTAGATAAAAGACTCGTCACTTCTGTACTTTCTCTGGAATCTCAGGACGATAAGTTGTAGGAAGTCATTTTACTGGGTTTTGAAAAAGTTTATTCAATTAAAAGTATACTGGAGGATGTTCTTTTTTCCAGGTGGATCACCAAAATAAGTGGTCCTCCTAATTGTCAATCATTCTGGTGATATGTTTACATAAGGCCATTCTGTCTGATGAGCATACCCAGTCAGACCAGCATACCCCTAGTCAATATCCCTTTAGTTAATCCCTTTAGTTTTGTACACTTTAAACTACCTCAATGGGTGTGTATCCATTTATTCATGTACTAAAAAAAAAACAATTTTATTACTAATATTTGGTGTTTTTTTAAGTGTATGGCGATCTGACCCTAAATTGATTTTTTTTTTGTACATGACTATCACACAGGGGATACAATCCCATCGAGGTAGATTCAAGTTTATTTTTCATACAAAACTAAAGCAATCAATGCAAATCTCACGTCTTGCGCATTCATATAGACTATGGGTATGTTGGTCTGACGGGGTATGCTGATGTGAAAGAACACCGTTCTGGTTTGTTTAGTTTAGACAACTTCAAAAAGCACATTTTTACAGTAAGCATTTCTATCAAAAACTTGTGTCTATAATCCATGATTTGAGCCTTTGTCGCTGTGCATTATATAATCACTTAAAAAGCAAACATTTGTTCTACTGTTTTACTTTAATATCCATCCATTTTTCTGTCATGTTTTATCCCAAATGGGGTCGCAAGGGGTGCTGGTGCCTATCTCCAGCTGTCTATGGGCGAGAGGCGGGGTACACCCTGGACAGGTCGCCAGTCCATCGCAGGGAAACACAGAGACATAGAGGACAAACAACTATTCACACAAACACTCACACCAAAGGAGAATTTAGTGAAGCAAATTAACCTAATTCCAGTCATACACTGTACGATTTTTTGCCCTTTTCAGGCCGACTTTCCAGTCTTGCAAGAATTTTTCGATCGGGCCGACTTGCAACTTGACTGTGCGTTGTGCATAGTGTAATGTACAGGGGGTAACGAGGGGCAATCAGCCTCTCATGACCACCTCCCGATCAGGAATCATGAGGTCGGGAGATGATAAAACATGTCTGAAATTCAGTCTGCCGTTGTGGGCAAATCGCTCAGTGGCCATTGGCAAACAGTGATTCTTCTTCCTCTCAGATGAAAACACAGAAGGATGTGAGTGAAATGGAGTTCTTTCTATAAAATTGCCAAATTGTAGTAGCCACGTTTTCTTAGCCCCGTCTTTCTACAAATACATTGTCACCTTTTATTTTTCAGCACAAAAAATTGCACAAATGACCAAAGCAGCGCGTTTCTCTCTAATAAGCTTCATATTCCTTTTCTACTCGTTTGGCTTGGGGACAGATGAGTCTGAGTAGCGCCGTCTCACTGCGGAGCTGAGTCCAACGTGGCTCTTAGACATTTGAGCAGGTAGATCGCAACAGAGCGCCTGGTCGCAGTGTGAGAACATACATCGTGAACAGTGTGAACTCACACTGTACGACGAAACCCTGTGGTTTCATTGTACAGTAGGGGCTGTAGGTGCGTGCAACGATTGAAAAAAAATCGCACAGTGTATGCCCGGCTTAACATTCATATTTTTGGACTGTGGGAGGAAGCCGGAGTACCCAGAGAGAACATGCAAACTCCATGCAGAAAGACTCCGGGCTCTGAATTGAACGTGGAAGCTTCTTGCTGCAAGGCAGCAGTGCTACCCACTGTGACACGGAGCAGCCTCACTTCAACATGATAAAAACTATTCAGAGATATATGAAAGTGTAATGATTTTGCAAGGGAAAGATAACGTGCTTTGAGGTGTTTTACTCTTAATTCCAGGCCTGTCATCACTTGCTTGTGGTAACCACGGTTGAAAACTGCTTTAGAATGCATCCCTGCTGCTTTGATTGCTCCACAGCTTCACCACACAGTCAGCTACTTGGGTGTTTCCTCTACAGAAAACACCACCATGGGTTCCTAATTAACCCTCGCACTTCTTTCCTTTCCTCACATAATAAAGCATGGTACAGCTATTTAGCAACAAGATAGTCACTATTATGTTAATAGGAGCAGTTGTGAAATAAATTCCCAGTACACTCAAGAAGAGTTAAATATTAAAAAAAAACTAAACAACCTGATTAACGTTTGAAGGTCGATATTTTGGGACAATAAAGACAGGTTTTTTCTCTTGTACCGACATCGGCCGATTCATTAGCACATTCAGCAGCCATGTCTTGAGATCACTTGAAGCGCTTCCTCCATCTATATCCATTGTTAATTTTTTTGTTTTATTTGTTACTAAATGTTTGCTTTTTTTGTTTAAACTCAGACCAACGTGTAACATTTGTTATCATAGTGTAATTTTTTTTTTTTACATGTATGAGGGAAAAATATCAGCTTTGAATACATCCATAGGTTACACTGATGTCCAAATAACTGCTTCCGGCACCGGCCTTAAAAAAATGTATTAGTCAATCTCTAGACTGAATAAATATCATTAGGAAAAGATCAACTAACTTCTTTCCATTCAAACCAGTTTCAGTTGTTTGTTAGAGTCACTCAAAGGTCAAATATAACTGATGGTTTCCGCTTTTTGACAAACAGACACCAATCTGTAGATTTATCCTCTGATTATTTTCAATTAAGAGTTGGAGCAAACAAATGTATGTATATAGAATCAATTATCCAGCACACTAGTAATGACATCCAACAGTCACCTGAAAGAGCCCTCCAGTCCCAGTTTACTTTAGTCTACTAAGCACAAAAACAGTGGATTTTCTCACAGATTATTAAGCACCACAGAGATTACATAAACAGGAGCACAGAGTCCATCTGGTTCTGTTCATTTGGCCTGATCCAAACCCCCCAACAGGGCTTTGTCATCAGACAGATAAGGATTACCCCGACTGACAGCCATGACAGGCTTTGTCCACACAGCGAAAAAATAGGGTGAATTACTAAAAAAAACCAGAACATCCTCTTTAGCCATGCATGTGCGTTTGATGCAAATTATAACATGGTTTATACAGGAATGAGTAAATCTAATTAATGCTATTAGAAATAATTTTAATGCCATCAACAAGTACCTCTGACTAATGATATATATATATATATATATATATCCTTCATCATCTTTACCATCGACAAGCTGCACAGCCAAGTCCAGAATTCCACGTTTTCCAGCCACTTTTGTTGAAATCTGCATCTTTGCATTATCTAGCTTTTTTTCCGACTGGTGCTTCTTTTCCGAACATACAGCTTTACGATAAACCAGAAGCAGTTCCGCGCAAACATGCAGAATATTTTATATCTGAAATAATATATCTGACTAAATTGTTTTTAGAAACTTTTTCTTTTTTTTAATAAAGCCTTTTAAATGCCACGATAATTACATTTTATAAATTTTAAAGCCAATTAAGGCCTTAACTTATAAAATAATAATTTAATGATTTAAGGATTTTTAATGACCCGTGGAAACCCTGTATAAAAAATAAAGATAAAAACCCATAAGGGATCATTTTAAAAAAACTGAGGAACATAAACATTTCTAAAGGAGATAATAAAGGAGTGGAAAACAGCAAACTGATAAAAAATAAAAAAATTAAAATGTTCCTAGTGAGACAGTGCACTCCCTGACTGTACAAACTCGGTTAGGCTTATCTCTGTGCTGTATTAGCGAGTCAAACCCATGTCCCATGGCAACCAGAGAAAGATAACTCCATGTTTTCAAAGAAGTTTACTTCTCTGAAGTCTTTTTTCATTTGATGAGCCCTTTGAGAGATAAAACATCTCTTTTTCAAGGAAGGGATTAGTATATATCAGACTGAAAATTAGCTCCCTGCTACATATAAACCTGTTATACAAAATGAAGGATTTCAAAAATGTACCATTTTAATAGCTAAAATAAAAACATTGAACGATACATTTTTTTCAGAGCCTCTCATTTTTTTATTATTATATATCATTATATATATAATAATATAGAAAATATTATATATATATATTATTATTATATATTATAATTATTATTTCTATATTTATCTGGATAGAAAATGGTAAAAATGGCTGATTAAACTGTAAAGTTAATTCATTTTAAACCAGAAGCTTTATTCAGGAAATGACAACAGGCATCTCAAAAGGGTAATGAAGGGTAAAACTCTAAAATCTTTAGAGGATTTTAAAATGGAAAGTCTAGAAGGCCCTCCTTGCCATCACCCTAATCTGTAGCTCCCCCCACAGAACATCGGATCCATGTAAAAACTCTGGCCTCAATTCTAAATATCACTTTTTTTATTGCACATTTCATTTCGATCATATTAATGTTTCTCTGGGAGAGATGTAACCATTTTAGCGTAGGTACACTTACATTTTCTTGTTAAATATTGAAATTGTCAGCATGATATTGTGATTGTACGCTTTGTAAAATTTGCTGCTTTGGGAAGATTAAACAAAAAACAAATAGAAAAAAAATGGCTTAGATTTCGTTCTGACTCTAGATTCTGCAGTGATGCTTCTTCTCTTTATTTATACTAACTCAGCTGTCACCGCTGCCACTTTGTCGGTACAGACAACCAATAGGTGACTGCTAAAGCACTGATTTTTTATTACTGGAGAGGAATGAAGGACAAAGATTCAACAAAGACAACTCTGAAGGATGAGACTTCATCCAAAAGTGATACAAACCCCTAAAAGCTGTATAGGTGGAGTCTCTGAGCAATCTACCTCTTCCTGTAATCTACCTCAGCCATCAAGAAGAGTGAAAATGAGAGGACAACGGCAATTCAAGAGGGTTTTTTGCATGTTTAACATGAAAAGCTTAGAAAGTCAGAAAATTATTCCAGCCTATTTAGGGCTGGGAGCTTTGGGCATATCAGTGACTTTGAGGTGAAACTAGAGAGGCCCAGGGGAGCGGTGATGGATGGAGGACAGGCAGACCAATGGCTGCTAAGGTCGAAATAAAAACGACTAAGAGGGATGAACAAGAGTAGAGAGGGGAAAGAAGTAAAAGATCCGATGGTCAGAGGGAGGTCTAAAATGCTCTCTGTGGTTTCAGGGCACACGAAAAACTTTATGAGTTCAAGAAAACTGACATTGAATATCCCCCCAATCACTCCCCTTCACTGAGAACCACAGTGCTGGCAGTATCATGCTGTGGAGATGCTTTTCTTCAGTAGTGACATGATTAAAGCCAATGGGAAGGTGAGTAAAAGCACATTTTACATGTAACATTAAACTTAAAATTAGAACAATTAGTGGTTTAAAATTGAACTTTATAGATATTAAATTACAAATAGCAACCAAAACACAAATTTAATTGCCACAGTGTATATGATGAGATCTTTTTGTCCAAATAGGCCTTATAAGCTTGTAAGCGATCACAGAAATGGCACAATTTAGCTGTGGTGCATGGAGGAGTGGCATCAACTTCATCAACAGTTGGCACAATAAATTGTTAAAAAAAAAAATCTTGTAAGCATATTGTAAAAAAAATGTTATGGAAAGATCCTCCTGATACAAAATAAACTCAATTTATATTAAAAGATCAATCAGAACAATCATAATTTGAAGACTTTTTTTTCTTTGTGGCTTTAGGAAAACAACCATATTTCATAACAAATTAATACAGGATTGTCCTAAAGGAAACATTTCTTCCTATTTTTATCTATAGAATATTTTGAAAGGCTTTAAAAAGCATGATATACAACTTTTAAAACCTGGTCTCCAAACCAATTCATTAATAATCAGAATGTAGTAATCTAACCTCTTGCTATCTTAATGGTTCAGATAAGTGCGTCTATAGTATGTCACAGGCTAAAACTTATTTCCTTCCATCTGACAAAAAGGTCCGAGCACAATACCACTAAAAACTTTCGGATTATTGGGCCAAAGTAGGCATTCCTTTGCCGTTTCCCATTTAATCAGTGCTGACATTGATTTCCTGGATAAGCAAGCTGCAGTGATTCAGCACATAAAACCATCAGCAGGCCTTGTTCCATCCAGTCCACCTTCTCTCTTCATCTGCTCGATGCTCCGTTCGCTCCAATCGATTCCAGACAGTCTTCCCATAATGTCCGAGCTACGCTCTCACCGTAATCAGGTAAGTGTCTGGGCATTAGTGAAATAACAGGACATGCTCTGCCACTCAGGCTTATGGAAGCAGAATGTTCACTCCAAAATCTGTGTCTCGCTTCAGCTTCCAGCACTTCCCACTGACCCAATAACACAGCAGGGTAACAGGCTGCAGGCCAAGTGGTACATACTCACACTCAGCTTTTCTTATGTTGGTTCAGCGTTCTCTAAGTAAAGGGGTGAAAATGTCTTGTTCATGACAAGATATAATCAGGTTAAGTCCAAAATGGCTTCAAAGAAATTAAATAAGCCTATTTTAATGTCATTTTTTTTCCTAAAGCAACAAAATAGGGTCTAAGGCTAACTGTAGAGGTACACATATATAAAGGTAAAAGCTTTATCATGGTAAGTGATTGGTATAAGTGAGATTATTGGAGGAATAGAACGGCAACAAAAATGTCCCATAAATATTTTCAAATTTTTTATGGTTCAGTTTAATCTGTTTAACTTTAAGCTTATTATTATTTGCCCTGACTTAATTGTATAAAAAAGTCCTCTTTAAGGAACCTTTGGCTATTTGGTTACCAATCAATTATTAAAAGAAATACTCAACAGATGAATCAATTATTAAATAACAATAATAATTAAAATAATAATTGTAGAAATTCCTCCTCTAAATGTCTCAAAGAAAAAAGCATTTCAAAAGGTCGCTCAAACTAAATAAAACAAAAAAACTAACTCTCCAATGAGGCTGAATCGAAATGGTTCTACAAAGAGGTCGTATGAAATGGGGCAAAGAATTGATGATGGGGGGCTGACCTAGAGCCTCCAGAAAACTCATCTCCCTGTGCATTTGAGGGGGTCATCATGATGGCTTTATTATTATTATTATTTTGAATAGAAAATTATTTTTAGTAGAAGAGAAGATTGAAAGAAGTTATAGTTTAGTGTACATATACTTGTGAACTAGTACTTCCATCCTTTCTCATGTCTCCATCTATCAAATAATCCTTGCAGGCTGGCCATCCTGTTGCCAGAGGCAGTGCTGCCAATCGGTATGTACCGATGCGACAGCTCTCTGAACATTGGTTTGACTACTTCTGTTAACATATAGTGTCAACTCTGGAGAACAAATGGGCAAAACTAGTTCACTGACACAAATGTCAGCATTTTCTTATCTGCACTGCAAAAAAATTTAAATCTCAATAGTTGATTTTTTTTCTTAAAATAAGTGTTTTTACTTGAATTGATGAGGCAAGTGAGACACATTGCCAATGGAACAAGACAATTTACATTTAAAATAGGTAAAAAAAACAATTGCATTGTCTTATTTGAAGTTCATATCAGCTACTTATCTTATTTGAAGGTTTAAAATACTCATTCAATTGGAAAATAATCTTATTTACCTCCTTAAATTAAGGGTAAATACATTTAATTTACGGAGTTTTTTAAACTTATTTCTCAATAGTTTTTGCTGCGTGGGACATACCTTTGATGCAGGGCCGCCCCACATTTTCTAAACCCCAAACCCAAGTCAACTCTAATAAATGCAGCATGTATGTTTAAAAAAAATGTTTTAGAAGTTAAAAGATGTTCAAAATGCACAAATATGTTTTATTTACTGAACTGAACAGTTTTAACAACATATCCTAACTTGTAAGACCAGATGCTGTCGACAGAAGACATTTCGTTATATCCTGTATGACAATAAAACTTCTTCTCCATCATCTTTACATGGAGTAAAACCAACATTTCAGTGTGTGCATTAAAACGTTAAGACTTTAAATATCTTGAAATATTGTAGAGAAGATTAGCTAAAATAGGACATTGCTCTCTGGGACAGACCGTGTGGGAAAGCTCGGCTGTGATTTGGATTAAAACACAATACCATTAAAGATTGGCTGTCGGAGAAATTACCCTGAAGGTTCTCATCACAATAAGATGGTTTCATCTTTGCATGAATCGTTCATCTAAAAGATATTTCTACAGCTTAGACCAATACTATAGAAACTGAATAGTGTTCCAATCAGGAGCAAATGCCTCCTTTTATAATACATATACAGTCAAGTGAAAGCATCCATCAGTCAGTTTCATTGTTAGCAGAGTACGTCAGCACGCTTCATAAGAACTGATTCTGGGTCAATCCTCACCCCATTTCCTCATCCAAACCACACACCCCCCCTTTTCTCCATCTCTATCCGTCTCATCTGCTCTGTCGGTTCCAGCGTTGGGGGGAGGTGGAGGCATGACAAAGAATCAAATTAGCTTCCTCTGCTATATTTTCATGACAGACAGCGATGTCAAGGTCAGTAAGGAACCACACAGGCGTGACTTTAACCATTTTCAGCAATATAATCCAAAAGGAGAGAAAATATTGTTGATGGGCTCCACAGAATTGGTGCATTTTAGAAACGTTTCGGCTGAATGCACTCATAGATGCTGGCAATTAAACCTGTTGGATTAAGCTCCAATTGAAAGACCAAGAAAACCAATAATCTTTTAAATAGGAAAGTGCTGAATAATAATGTAGAAATGTGGATGTTCAGTTTAGAGGCATCTATCCATTTTTGGGCTACAAGGAATGCAGGCAAATTCATATTTTGCATGTAATAAACTGCAGTCAAAGTTAGTAATTTTTAGGTTCTGCATTTTAAATGTACCAGGTTAAATATAGGACAAGGAAATGTAGCACTGGTATTTTGCATTCAAAGCTTCAGAAAAAAAAAAAGATTAATAATTCTAAAAGTTGATTTGTCCTGAACCAGGCTTTGGACACCAACACCAGCCCGCAGAGACGATTTTATACAAGTAAATCAAATGTAACTAATGTTTGAAAAGGAAAACAATAGAAAACATATGCTTTTGTTCAATGTACAACAAATACAGAGGAGTGGCAGACTAACCATGACTCTGCTTGTCTGGCTCTCTCCCTTGAGGGCTGGGTAACATTACCACCCACCCTGCCTCCTACTGTCAGACCACATTCACTCGGAGTGCTAATGCAGTCAGTTATTCTCTGCTTCTCTGTAGGTATGTGGATTTTTATGGTGGTATCTCTAGAAACATATGCATTCCCTTCAATGTGACTAAAATTTAATAAATCAAATTCAACTTTTAAATACTGATTAAAGAGAGAAATTAAACTGAGTCCAGTTTGGCCAAGTGTGTAGTTTGTTTGTTTTTCACAGTCAGGATTATCCTGATGACTTTTGAAAAAACATAAAATAAAATTTATTAATTAATTAAGGCGCAACAGAAACATAGCTAAAGGTCTTGCACTGGAAAAAATTGAAATCTATACAAGTCATTTTTTTCTTGAAATAAGTGAATTTGTTGTGGGATTGAGGAGGTATAAGCTACATTTTGCCAATGGAATTTACACTTTAAATAAGAAAATACAATTGCATTGTCTTATTTCAAGTGCATATTATGTAATCATCTTATTTTAAGAGTAAAAATACTCATTCGATTGGCAAACTATCTCCTTTACCTACTCAAATTAATGGTAAATACACTTAATGGAAGAAAGTTTTACTTATTTCCAGATTGTTGGCTTGGATTGTTGGCTCATTAACCGGCTTTCCTGAAGAGCAATCGTCTGGATCAGGTGTGTTTTAGTATCTACATCATGCAGGGCAGTCTGGATAAATAAAGGTTGCACATCCTTCCCATAAGTCAGATTTCCAAAGGGTTTGGCATGTTTTAAAACAAATAGCATATAGTGTCAAATGATAAAACCAGATAAGTTTGCTAACCAAATGTGTAAGAATAAAAAAAAAATGGCAAAGGAAGAAAATGTTGCCATAATCCTACAAAAGAATCTCACAAAAGACAGACAATGCTGTAGACAGAGTTTTTTATTAGCTTCGGCCAGAAGCACCTCATTGATACTGAACATAGCCAACCTTATCTCTTTCTTATGTAGTAACAGCTTCCTCACTGAAGAGTGTTGAGAATAGCTAGATTTATTCCCCATGGTGTATTTACTGTTCATTTTCTATAGCTCCACTTCTTGTTTTCACATTTCCATTTCAAAAAGGTCCTAGCTACAACTTTTTGATCATAATGATATTTTTTTTAAACAATACATCCACAGAACACGTAGTGTGGTGCAGAGGGAGGAAAATATAGTTTTACTGAAAAAGCCATGTATGAACAATTGGGTGCAAAATGTATAAATATTTATTCCTGGTTGTCAATATGGATAGAAAATGTTTTTCCACTAGTTGGAACAATAGGGTGAAGTCACATCAAAAGGATCTCTGGCATTGCCAGATAGTGGCAGCTCTCTGATAAAACTGAGAAATTTCCTTTCTTCTGTGTAATATTTCTCAGATTCAAGCGAAACAACTAAAGGAAATAAATAAAAATAAATAAAGAAGCAAAATAAGGGTGAACATCAGTCAAGCTTTTATGCGTTTGTGGAGACTTAGGGAAACTTAGTCGTAGGGAAACGGCTGTTCCAACCATGCATTCCCGAATTTTCCCGGGTGGTACACGACTTTACACGAGAGAATAAAGTGAATGTAATTGGTCGTTTATCAAGGGGGCGAGATTGTTATGGCAGAAGGTTCGCAAGCATGCTTGGTTGTGGCCGGTTTGTCAGATGCATCTTGCTAACCAGTTAGCAACTTAGTGCTAGTAGGTTCCCAATGGGAAATTCCATTGGGACCAAGTAGCACTAAATTGGTGACTTAAAAACGACACTGTCAAGGAACGCCATGGATAGCGGAAACATGCAAGAGGAGGAGAGTTTTGCGTCGGAGGTAGTGGATGAGTCTCCTTTGTCATAATTTTTTTATTTAGGGGAGGAAAGCGAGACGAAGATGTTGTGGAAGAGGACGCCATGGCGGCAGAAGCTTGGTTTAGTGTAGAAGGCTTACAGCCATACATGTTTGAGCCCTTACCTCGCAACGCTGCCAGTTCTGTTAAATCTACGCCGGCCCAAGACAGAGACGTCCATCTCCGTGAACACTAATCAGATATAGTCATGCATAAGAACTAGTGTTGCACCGATACCAAGACCAGTATTGGGCGGGGCCCCAATCCAGCACTAAAATGGTGGAATCGGTGAGTACCAACAAATAGGGCACCAATACCATTTTGAGAGCCAAAAGTATATTCAAGTATTGTCACCCATTCCAGGTAGGCAATAAAAAGTTCTACTGGATTCACTTTGTTATAGTCGATTTTCTGCTTCTCAAAGGTAGGCAGAAGCTTGACAAAGCCATGATGGCAATTATTTTACATCCAAATAGTATGCAGTTCTGCACATCTATACACACACACCCATTTCAAACAGATGATATCGGTATGATATCAGCCAATACTGCACAGCCAGGTATCAGGGCCAAGAAATGGCATCGGTGCAACACTAATCAGCTTTAACGAGAGAGAAGCAAGGAAATGAAATTGATCTGATGAGACCAAGCTTTAGCTTCACACAAAGGGTAAACATCTCTGAACACACCATCCCCCCTTTCAAACATGATGGTGGCAGCATCATACTGAGGGGATGCATTTCCTCAGACGGTATATGGGAGCAGATCAGAGCTAACAGGAGGAAAGATTTAGGAGATTACAGCAGGAAAACATTATAGAGGATGCTAAGGATTTGCAACACAGTGCCAGAGGTACAGATAGTTTATGTTTCTGTGTTGAAATGACCCAATCAAATCAAATATACATCGATCTGGGTAGATGAGTACTAATGTACAGACAAATCATATTTGAACCTTTCCATTCATATTTATGAGCTACAGTGTGTGGCCTAAGATGCTTTAAGAACAAAGCTTTCAGTTCCCACATACATTTTTTTTTGGAGGGGGGGGAATACATATATTTTCACAAGCCACTGTACTTGTAGCTATTACATAACTTAATCTGTTTTAAATTGTTTTCTTTTCCCTCCCATGCCTCTTTCTTTATTCAATGAAGTGACACAAAAACACACGCCGAGACACATGGACACCAGCTGTGATTAAGCTACTTAATGCTGGAGGTGATCAAGGGCCAGCTGGTCACAAACACACACACACACACCGTGCCTTTATATCGACCGAACACAGAGTGTAAAAAAAAAAAGGGATCTTTGGGTATTCTAAAATGAAATATGGCTCTGGTTATGAACTTACACAAAGGAAGAAAAAAAAAAGCAGAACAGCATGATATATATAATATTCAAAAAGGATTGCTGGCACTGAAACAGGGAACCAGACGAGCGCTTTACACAGTAGACACACCTGAGGGCTTCCGTCCCACCTCCTCTACTTCTCTCTGCGGGAAAATAGCAAACACGTGCAGCTGCACTTAAATTATTCAGACGCCCGATTCTCGGACGCGCACACATGTGTGGTTCATATTAGCTCGCTACAGTGACCCTTTTGATAAACGACAAGACAGTTGCTCTTTTTCCCCTCCCTTTCTTTTGTCCACCATCGTCCTCTGCATCTTCACCTCTTCCATTTTGCTCCCGTTTTGCTGAAATTGAAGTTTAAGCGTTTTTCTGAACAAAAAGACAAGAAAAGAAAAGCCTTTCAAAGGACCTCTACTCTTGAAAAATCACAGCCTGAACCTCATCCTCTTTTTACCCTTGTCTCTCTCTGTGTGCAAGCTCAGCAGAGCGCACAAAGACCCGCAGTGACATCAACCTCATTCACAGTGTGTCCGCTGTCTACACTCACCCAAGAGGTGCTCTGTTGCAATAGATGGTCTGAGCCCCTCCCCCCTACACACAGAGCCCCTTGTGATCCTAAATGACCACAACAATGTCAACACACACATATGACTTATCAACATATGCAAGCTTCAAAGGATCCTAAAAGAAATGCATGTATTGTTTCTCAAATGCAACAGCACAAGGACATCTATTATTATTTGTTTTGACCACACAAGCTGCAAAAAAGGGTTTCCTTGAGCTCAAGCTGCATAAATAATCCCAAACATGGCTATTTAGAAGGCCAGCTGACACATGATGGGTTCCTGATAACAGTTTAATGCTAATGCTGAAAGGGACTGAAGCGCCTTTCATTGCTTTGTGAATTCAAATGAGAGCATTCAAATTAAATGCAGATATGTCTTTGAGTGACTGTATGTGCATGTTAAAGGAGGCCGAGGGAAGAAATTCCACCATTCGGAGGCAACAGTTCTGCACATTGTTTTTGCAAGCTTGGGCCAACAAACATCAGCGACATATGAGAAACATGCGAGCAGGTTCGCCGCACTCAGAATGTGCACTGTGCGACTTTTAAAGGCCCCAGGCTTGCCACTCCGGTCTGTTTTACCTCAGAGTCACTACTGGATTGCGTCAACAGCGACGGCTCACAGAGCAGGAAGTGAACAGGAAGTGTGGATAGTTCAGCAGCGGCCTTACAGGAAGTCATTCTGCAACAGCAGCACACCATTTGGGAGAACCGGAGCGCGCTGAATCAGGAGAAGTTAATCAGAAAGATTGCTTACTCAACCTAAACGTTTGGAGTAAAAAGTATGCACAGGCTGATTCATATTCTAGGGTCAGAGAACCTGAGATATTGAAAGTTTGAAATTAAAAAGCTCCCACTGTTTCAAACATCTTCTAAACAAACTGTTCTGACAACAACTGCCTTGAGAGTAAGATAATGTAAACCAGTAGTTTGACTTCAGGACAAAGTGACCCAATAAAGCAGGTTCTGACCAAAGAGAGGCCGATACATTATTTTATTCTATCAGTAGCGGCTGATATAAGCATCCGTTAGCCGATTCATTAGTGCAGCAGTTCTTAAACAAAGTGGCGCATCCCCTACAGGTGGAATAGTGTAATTGCAGGGTCGTGGTTAGAAATAGAGTAAATAAATGAGCCATCTTGAGATTTAAAGATAGCAATGTAGAATTACATTACACAGTTGAAAAATTTAACTTCAAATGTTTGCTTTCAGGGGCTGCATCGCGGAGCAGTGGGTAGCACTGTTGCCTAGCATCTGGGTTTTTTCTGGTCTGTGGTTTTTCTGCATTGGATTTGCATGTTCTCCCCGTGCATGCATGGGTTCTCTCCAGATACCCCAGCTTCCTCCCACAGTCAAAAACATGACTGTTAGGTCATTTGGCCTCTCTATATCGTCCTTAGGCGAGTGTGTCTGTGCATGAGGGTGTGTCTGTGTTGTCCTGCAGCAGAGTGGCAATCAGTCCAGGGTGTACCCCGCCACTCGCCCGTGACTGTCGGAGGTTGTCACCGGCCCCACCACGAGCCTGACAAGGACTAAGCGAGAGAAAATGGATGGATTGATATATTCGAGTTACAACTGCTGAATAGATTGAAGAGCGGGATGAGAGATTTAAAGAGATGCAAAAACTTTGTTGCAAAAAAAAGGAGGCTGGTAGGTAAAGTTTTAGGAAGCACTTAAATAGTTAGTGCATTTAGCAGCCATGCCTCAAGAACACGTGAAGTGAATGCCTTGCCACTCCCTCTATTCACTATCTATTGTTAATGTGTTGTTTGATTTTTCTTTTTGTTTAAACTAGACTTGTGTAACACTACTGTATCATTTTTAGCATGTAAATGGAGTAAGAAAAATCACTGCCAGCTCCAAGAATCAACCCAAAAACATCAGAGATCTTTGCTTCAACCTGAGCTGGAAACTACGCCATCAATACTTTCCTCTCCGCTCCTTCAATAATATCAACAACCATTCTCAGACATGTTGCCTTATTGTAACTTTATGCCTTTTCTAACCTTTTGATTGGGCACAGGAATGTACAGACCATGATTCATGCCTTTTAAAGTGTATAGCGAAGTAAACAATAAAAGGTGCAGCTCGGTAACCACAGACTTCTTTGTTCAGCTGACCTTTAACATGCTTTTCATCAGACAAAATGTGTTTAAAACAGAAAGAAAAAAAACTTTCCAGCATTAGAAAACAGTTGTAAGCAGACAAGACCTTTATTTAATGCCAGACAAGTATAGTACTATTTAGATGAAAGTGCTGTCACATCTGCAGCGACATGTGATTGGAGCTTCTCGACATCCAATGCCACATTCAGATAGGAAAATGGGACCCCTGGGGGGCCTATAGTTTTAACCCCACTATCACAAAGTTGAATAAAAAAAGTCAACAAATATTAATCTGTGATTAAAAAAAAAACAACAAAAAAAAACAAAACACTAGTGGGCTGGAAGGAAGTGATGCACAGCTGTGGATGGTACACTGGGGCGTATGCTCGGCCGTGTTTCCTGCTCCTCTTCCCTCCCTGGAGTTTACAAATCACCGATTAGAAACCGTTTTCGGCAGCCACTATCATCACAGGCAACGCAGCGAGACAGAGGTGAAGGAGAAATATGGAAGCCGAGTATAAGAACGCTTTTACACGAGGCTTAACTTGAACAGCCAAACCATCTGACCAGTAACTCCAGTAATGCGAGCCTGATAACCTTGACTTTTTCCCACCGAGCCCTGCCTTTTAAAATCAGACCCCCACGGGAGGTATGCGAGCCAGACACTGAATGTGTGGCAAACTATTAACACACACAGGAAACAGGCCAGACTGGTAGCCTACACAGGACAAACGTCCAACAACAAAACACCACCTTTTTTTTTCTTCTCCTTTTTAAAGCCTTTGTGTATCAGCTGTTAGAGGGGCCACTTCCACGGTTGTATTCTGCTGCTCTTGTTTTGTTTTACAGCCAGTAGAGTAGACTGAGGGATTTATGAGAGTCTTCTGCATCTGAACAGTTTTAGATTGATTGATCGCCTCCTCATTAGCCCAGTTACCACTGCATCATCAACTGTTGGTCTAATAAATAACAATGAATATCGTCCAGAGGTCCACTCCCTGCTAATTCCTGGAGAAAGGCTGTGAGACGGCCTTAAGCAGGAAGGCAGGTAAGGTGAGAACATCTCAGAGTTGAGTTGTCACAAGTTCCAACGCCGCACTAAACAGATTTGTCTTTGTGGCTATTAATACGCGGCTCTAGAGGCTGACTGAGCAGTTCAGCAGGAGGCGAGTCCCTTATGGGTCTAATTGGAGGAACAGTGGGATGGATCAATAAATGCAGAAGGAATTTCACACAGAGCTCATAATGCTCAGCTCAGGTTTAGCCCAACACGCACATACAACATGAATTATTGGCTTTCATACCAGTACACACAAACAGTCAGTTGGAAGGTAAACCTTTTAAAGCCATCAGTGTTTGCAAATGAATCTCTTTATCCTTACGGCCTGTTGGCTGCATTCTAAGGTACTTTGGTAAATGACTGCAGTCCTATAAAGATGCAAAGCTTAGGCACAGGTTACTATGAGGTACCCTCAGTGTTATAACCTGCAGTAACAATGTCACAGTTTTGATTGGATCGTGAAATGAAAGAAGTTTATCTTTAACATCCTGCTCTCTATAGAACGAAGCTAGGCGGTTAACCTGTCAGGCTATCTGCTCAGGTAGCCAGCAACAAGAAATGTTTCAAATAAGGATAATACAAGAGTAGCTGCCTTTCCTGCTGAACAGCAGCGTGCAGCAACAAGCGGGGAAGGGACACTTCTGCGTCATCCTATGCTAAATAAAGCTAGAGAAATCTTGCTACCAAAAATAATAAAAATGAAAATATCAAACCACAGAAACAGTATAATGGAGAATTTGGGCTTTTTTTAATTAATAAAAAAAATGTAAATCTTTGTTAATGATATAGGCCCCAGAAAGACAGACAATACCCACAACAAAATCATGTACTAACTTTAGACAATTATATTAGCAGTTTAGAAAACTCCTCCAATATGACCTAGACTTAAAACAACCATTGTCATTTTGCATACACATAATGCAAAACGAAATTACAAAATGAAAAATCATGGTCCAAAACGCTTTGATCTGGAAATTCAGAGCACTGCAAGACAGATATACATACAGATAGACATATATGTTGCAAATATGCAGTATATTTTGTGTAGCCCCAGGAATTTGGTGCTGCTGACCACCTCTACAGCTAAGCTGTTGATGAGCAGTGGAGCGTGGTTAGGCCGGTTCTTCCAGAATTTGACAATGATCTCCTTCCTCCTCTCCATGTTCAGAATCAGGCTGCTTTCTCTGCATCAGTCCACCAGCTGCTCCATCTCCTCTCTGTTCTGGTCGTTGTCTTCTCTGAGGAGGAGTTGGTGAGTAAGTCTAACAGTCAATTTTAGAGGGTTGTATTGAAGTCCAGCTGTTCCAGTTTGCCCATCAGATGCTGTGGGATGATGGTGATGAAAGCTGAACTGAAGTCCAGGAACAGCATCCGCACATGGGTGTTCTTTTTCCAGGTGTGCCAGGCTCAGGTGAAGAGCAGCAGAGATGGCGTTCATCATGATTGGAGTCAGTGCGACAGGCTGGTAATCATTGAGTGAGGTGACCTGAGGCGTTTTTGGGACTGGAATAATGGTGGCAGACTTGAAGCATGCTGGCACTATGGATTGATCCAGTGAGGTGTTAAAAATGTCTGTGAGGACACCACCCACTTGATCTGCACACTCCTTGAACATCCGCCCAGGTACAATATGTTATCGCGGTCCGGCCTTTCTTGGGTTGACTCTCCTCAGAGTCTTCCACACGTCAGCTGTGTCAGCTGTGCCTCCTCTCCCTGGTGTGGAACGGCTTTCACTGCTGGAGTGCTTTTTAGTGCCTCAAATCTTCCAAAGAAGTTGTTTAGTTCATTTAGAAAGTCAGTGTTTGCTGCATCTACCGGGGGGAGGGTGTGTTGTAATCAGTTACTGCCCGTTTGCCTTTCCGTTTGCCTCCTCCTAATGTTGCTGGCATCGTGGAAGAAATCCTGGATTTTTCGGCTGCGATTCTGCTTCGCTGATCTGACGGCATGGCTCAAGTTGGCACGCGCTGTCCTCAGTGCCTCTCTGTCACCAGACCTGAAAGCTGTGTTCCTTTCTTTTAGCGATTTCTGAACCTCTCCGTTCATCCATGGTCATTGGTTGACCAGGGTGGTGATTTTCTTTGGCTACGTTCACACTGCAGGCCTTGATGCTCAATTCCGATTTTTTTTTCCGTTTCCGTTCATATTTCCAAATATATGCGACTTGTATGTGATCTCCTGTGTGAACTGCAGTGATAAAACGCAAGTGTCCCGCATGCGCAGTAGAGGACGCAATGACGTCACACGCCAGCGTGCTCTTTTTTTTTTCCCAGAAGTAAACATGGATGGTAGTGCCGGAGCGCATCTAGCGGTCTTTTCCAACCATAAAAACTAAATCGTTTCAATATGGTTAAACATAAATACTGCTCTTCGCATCATCATCTGCCATGGTTGTTGTTTTCTTGCTGCTTCTTTATAGCAAGACGCAGAATAGTGACCTTTATCGGGTATCAATGACGTTCAGGTCGGATAAATCCGACCTGGCCGTTCACACACAGGTCGGATTTGAAAAGATCAGATTCGTATCGGATTCAGGACCACATAGCTGGATTTGGGTCACTTCAGGCTGCAGTGTGAACGTAGCCTTTGTGGTTCTGATCCTCAATGTCCTCAATGCATTTGTTAATGTAGGCTGACACAGCCATGGCATACTCATCAATATTGATCTTGTTGTCATATGTAGTGTATTTAAAAAAAAATAAAAAATAAAACGACTGAAAACCCAGAACATCAGTCAGTGAGAAATGCTGTAATGATACTCCGTACTGTATATGAAATATCATGTCCCAGTTATTATTTATAACGTTATATATAATAATATTTTAAATATTTTCAAGTCCTAAGTGGATACAGGTGCTCTTCCAGAAATTTGAATATGAATTTCATTTTTTTTTTTCAATTTCATAGAGAGAGGATGGCGATAAGCCCTCTTAAGCATTCATGTTGTTCCACATTTGTTCTTTTTAAAATCAGGATAAATATTGTTCTCTGCTCTCCCGAGCTCCAATCATGGGTAAAGTATTCTCTTTATTTAAATGTCTTATTGATCGTTTATCATTTATATTGACGTCAAAGTATCGTTGGGGTATCGCAAGCACAGCTGCAAAGAATCGTGACCACACGCATTCTTCAGAGGGATTGGACTACAAATCATGTTTGGTGTCTTCAGGCCTTTTATTTCGTTTTCCTTTGCAACTGATGCCCTCGCTGTGGTTTTTATCCATATCTGTGTTTCCCAATAATCTGCTTAAATTAAAACAATAAACACTTGAATTGAGACAGAATTAAATAAAAAATTGGATATGCATTTTTTGAAATAATTAACTGCAACATCGGCTGCATGTGATCATGTCTGACATGATGGTCCTGCAGATGCAGTGTGAATAATCCCTCCCTCAGGCAGTCAGGTCTGAGAGCAGGATTGTAGGCCACATGGCTGAGTAAAGGGACATTGTTTAGGGAATGGAGAGCGCACACTAAGGAAGCGGACGTCTGTGACTTCACTTAGAGTGCTGCTTCGGTCTGATGATGACCCCATCGACCTATAAACCAAGGCATCAAACTAGTGAGTCTACACGCAGCAAAACATGGGAGTAATTATACAGCAGCCCCTCTTATCTGCAGTCGGCTTTCTCTGGGAAGAAAAAGAGGCTCAGATGGTTGTTAAAGGAGGGGGGTTGGGGTAAATGCGGGAAGTTATCCTTATACATGTGTTTATTTGCCTGTTTCCCATTTCCTGTGAAAGACACAGACACTTTGTGTGCCACTCACAGCGTGGATAAATATAGGTCACTCATGATGAAACGGAGCTTGAAAACGAAACCAGTCATGAAATTACAAAAGCTCTGCTAAGAACCATCTTAATTAAACTAATTGAACGGTTTTCTTTGGTTTCTGCACCTCTGTGGGTGGATTGTACTCAATTTCAACTTTCAGGGTGTCTTAATACACATCTGGATCAAATCTGATCGATCTATGCCCGGCCCACTGGTTGTAGATTAAGTTTCTCTTTAAGCCTTATATTCATTTTCACTAGAATCAACTCCACTTCCTGTTGCAGTTGGCGGTGTGAAAAAGCAGAAAGAGATTCACACAGCGGCCGGCTACAGAGACCGAAACCTCCCCCAGGGGAATGGAGCCATTTGTTTTAAGTCTCAGCTACACCAAGCAGCACTGCAGAAGCACAGCTTCCCCTCCCACTCTCAGGCCTCCCCACAGAGTTTAATCAGGGTACCTTAAACTGGCCCTTGACAAGAGTTTGCTAAAACTCACAATGCTGCTCTAAGTTTATGACCAGCAGAATCGCATCCCTTCCACCTAGCATCAAACCTTAGACAGATGTCTACATCTGTTGGGTTATAGTCGCTTCACTGTAGGTACATTTCCAATTAGGAGAATATTGTGTGTACAAAAATAAAAATTTGCTCAACAGAAACATCCATCCATTCATCTATTTTCCATCACACTATATCCCATCTGCCTGTCCATCGCAGGGCAATACAGTGACAAACAGGACAAACAACTATTCATGCACACGCTCACACCTAAGGAGAAGGTGTTTTTGGGCTGTGGGAGAAAGTCGGAGTACCCGGAGAGAACCCACGCATGCACAGGGAGAATATGCAAATTCCACGCAGAAAGAAACAGAACCTAAAACATAAAAAAAATATATTTTCTCTGCATATTGCATTTTACAGAAACACATTTTGCTCTGCATCAGTCATGCAATTATCAGACAAATATTACAAACTGTAAAAAATAAACAAACAAAAAAGATGCTTTAAAGAGTTTACAAGCTAGAAAAGAAGCAAAACTGGTGTGGTCTGAGAAGCAACAATAGGTTACCTTACTGGCCAACATGGGAACTGAGCGACAGCCTTACATTCCTCTGAATCAACGATATTTGTGAGGCATACAAGATTTACTATGACAACAGGGGGTCAAAAACAGGCAGGCTTGCATGTGGATCCCTTCGTGTAAACATATCGATGGTACAGGGACAATCAAGTGCTACAGTGGACAAGGTTTTAGTACCCGACAAACCAATGGCTGCTCCATCCTTCACCCAGAACCAGCTCTTTGATCAAATCAGAGAGAACATAGGGAGTACAAAACAGGGCTGTGTAGTCAGCCAGCACTAATGAGACACATGGCATGTCAGAAACCCATGTAGTGACTTTACATTGTCATGTGTGTTTCAACCCCCCCAAAACACAAGCCTCTGTTTAAATTAGAATTAAGAATGTAAAACAGGTGAGTCAAAGTTAAAAGGACTGCAGTCTGTCATATCAGCAGATTGTTCTTAAAAGAGCCGGATTACAAAGAACAGACAAAGCCAGAAGTGGATCCTGCCTGCCAATTTCAGATGCTTCTACCCTGCAAGGGCCAAGACATAAAGGAACATTAATATGATCGTATTTAAATATGCAATCATTTTAATCATCCATTGTAATAAAATAGAAAGGAAGCTTAAATGCTTGGATTTTCCACACAATAGGTGGGTGGCACAGGTTTGGGTGAGCATCTCTTTGTGCTAAAGCCAAGCAGCGTGAAAGCAGTCTTCACTTTATCACCATGCCTGAAATAAGCACAGACTCTGCCATGCACATGTGCAGGCTGACTGGATACAAGGTGAAAATGCAGGGCAGAGGTCTGTAGAGATGATTCAACTATAACCGGTGTGAGTAGAAACGCCCATTGTCCTCTCTGCACCTGGCTGCAGCTGTCCTTTCTCCTCACTTCAGCCAGTGTCCAAACCTAAATGCAACCTCCAGTTTCCCCTGCCACCTGACCAACGCTTAGAGGAACTTTGGGGTTTGCACACCGAAATCAGTCCTATAAAGATCGCATGACACAGACACGTTTCCCCTTATCAATAAAGTGAGGAGCACCACCCATGTGAGGCAAAGCAACATATGGATGTCTGGGTAATCTTCCGCTCAGCTGAAACACGCAGGTGCGTTTAGGGGATGGAAATGATGAATTTGGAGTGAACCGGAGGCGCAGACACAATGTGGTCTGCTAAAGTCTGCAGATTCCCAGCAGCGCACAGACGGCGGAGGCTTACCTCAACGCAACCTTCACGCAGCAGTCGTTCAGGCTCGCCATGCTCGCTCTCAAGGTTGTTTTGGACTGTTCCGGTTGTGCCGTCCGTGCTTTTTATCGCCGTGCTGCTGCTCACTGCGGCGGCTTGGCTCCTTCAGGTCACCGGGCGTCAAGACCTGCCAGCGGCGGTGAGGCGCCTCCTCACCGGGACTCCTCTTGTCTTCTTCCTCTCCTCCACTGAAGCGGTCATTTCTGTCAGTCTGCTGTTTGTCACATTACATTAATTCATCCGCTTTTTTTTTGCTTCTTCTTCTGTCTCTCTTTCCGTGGTCTGCTTCAGTCGCTACATCCTGTTTAAAGTGTCAGCATATGTGCGCCTTTCTGCAGCCACAGCGCAGCTCTGGGTGATCGAGCTGAATGAGCGCACCGGAGGGGGGTGGCGATGCGTTTAAGGGCTGTCGGAAATGTGGGATGGCCTCTACCAAATCCTTACCTTCCAATATATTTATTTACTTTCGCTCATATGGAGGACCAACTCTGCCATAATTAAAGAAATAAATAAATAAATGCTCAATAAATAATTAAGCATACAATTAATTCCCCCCCCCCCAAAATACAATAAACAAATAATTGTAGGTAGAAATTCAATTATACAGTGAGACATAAATGTATATATCTCTTTTAATTAGCTTATTTATTTATTCGCCTTTGTAATGATTACCTTATTTATTTATTGTCCATTATAATCTTCAACTTTATTTATTTATTACTTTTTTTTAAATATTTATGTATGTGCATGATATAATATTTTTGTCATCAGTTCTGACACACAAGAGGTAGCCAATACCAAGGTGTAATAAACTCACACATCATCGATGATAATTATCCTAACACAGAAGGATCACATAATTTTGCTAAAGCATATGCTTAAATGTGGTTTCTTGAAACCTAAATCAGATTAGGTAGTAATATTTCATTAGCCAAACTCTCAAAAATATACTTTCAGCTTATTGGCTGCCTACAACTCTACCAATGGCATGCTTTAGCAAAATTATGTGATTAAATCCTTCTCTGTTAGTATAATTATTGATGATGTGTGATCTTAATATTAGTTGCCTGTTGTGTGTCAGAACTGATGTTTTCCACAATAGTTAATCTAATTAAGACAGTTCCTCTGTCTGGATATATAGTTATAATCTGTATAAAATGCCTTTTTAACTGTTAATCGGGGCCACTTCCTGAGAGGTGAGCCTGGAGGAGAGCGGCTGCCTTCTGGAAACTCTAAGTAACTTCTGTGATCTGAGTAAGATTAAAATTTCTATCAGAATCTGTTGTTATGTCTCCTGGTTATTTAATGCATATGAAATGTTATTTAAAGAGTTTGTCCTGAGTGATCTCTTTTCAGGGAAAGAACCGGAGAGATAGAACGTCAAGGTGCAGAGACAGAGCCTATCCTTAACACTGCCAAGAGCAGTTCAATGGGTTCTGGGTTCAAGATTAAATTTATGAGTTCAGGGGGTGATGGTTCAATGTTTGAAATATGAACTGAACCAAAAGCCATATAGTAGATGCAAGCCGTGATCATATCTCAATAGGATTTAAGCTAAAATGACAACAACTTGATTCATCTCTCATTATTATATTAAAACTATAAAAATTAAAACTGCTCCAAGGGATCTGTCATTTACCATATCTTTACCAGCACATACCATTATTCATCATATATTTATTTAGTGTTATGTCTTTACTACAAGGGTCGGGACCAGTTCTACAGTGGCACTGGAACTTGTTGGCCCCTGTCTAAAACTGTGCATGCCTGGGCCCCAAAACTAATTTATTTCAGAGGTCCCTCGAAGCACCATCAATCACCACAACATCCATGTTCATCTATTTACTTATAAAACATTTAAAGTTCATCTTTAATGGAGATTTTTACAGTCATTTTTGTAATGTGTTTTATTTTAATTGTATTTATATTGTTAAATGTTTACTGTCCAAGTAGCTAAATATGTAAAATATATATTTATATAGCAATATATAATGAACAGATGGAATATAAAAACAAATAGGATTCAATGCTATAAAAATGGCAAACTGTTATACTCAGGAAAAAGTCTCATTAGCCAAATTGACATGGTCACTCATTTGCATTTTAGTTTGTTTATGCTTTGGGCTGGCTCTTATAACTGCAGCACACTGCAGTAAAAACAAATTACCCTAAAAAATATGTTCGATTCTGATTAGAAGAGTTTACTAATATTGTGATTAATACTGCTGCCTAAAATAATATCAGATAACAATTTTTCCATTCTTTTGTTTTGGAAATATATTAGATTTGATATCTTAATTACCTTTGTGTTTATTTTCAACATAGATCAGAAAAATGTGACTGAATTGTAGAAAATAATTAATTTTACTTAAAAAAAAAAGTCCTACCAAAGAAATGAAAATGATCAGTCAACAACAACATTGAGTCATTCAATTATTTAATAAATAAAGATGGAAAAGCAAAGGGATTAACAGCTCAAACTAAACATCCGGTTGAAACATATGTATAAAGAAATGTACCTTTAACAGAGTGCATTTGCAGGAGCGTTTCAAACAGTGCTACCTTTAACTATTTTAAATACTATAGAAAGGTCAGTGAAAGCAGCATAATCGAAAAAGATTGACATAACATAAAGCCATAAACTCAAATGGTCCCGCCTTGGTTTAAAATGATCAGACCTATCATAAGGCTGCTATCACGTGTTGGTTCCGCCACCAAACACACCCACCGTCTGCTGGAGAGATTACAAGCCTTCCTGAACGCTTCTTGCTGCAGCCAGCGGTGACATCTGAAGTCCATGAAGCTGCAATAAAAAAGATTCTCTGATGGTGAGGAGGGGCCACTGGTGTAAGCACCTGGGAGTCAAAGGTCAAAATGCATTAAAATATCATTATGTCTTGGCTCGACAAAGTACATTTACAGGAACTGACAGGAAGCACTCTTCCTTCTCCCGAGTCACATTTCTTCAAAAGGGGAAATTAGACACTTTTCTCTTTGTTGCGTCAAACTGTTTTTCCTTTACATTTCATAATGTGTTGGGGTTTTTTTTCTTGTTTCCAGACTCTTGTAACATATAATGCATGTTTAAATTTTCACTAAGTAGAACAATCAATGCAAAATGAACTGGCTGAAATTTATATGGGGACCTAAGTAGAATCTGATTTAGGGCGGCTAGAAAAGTTAAAACCACACCAATAACCTACCAATCATAGCATCCCAGTTTACCTGTGTGCTGTTCTTTTAAAACCACTGGTTTACATTTACAAATGTCAGAGGTATCAAGTAACGAAGTACAAATACTTTGTTACTTCATTAGGTATCTATACTTTACTCCATTGCTTATTTTTCTTCCTACTTCTGACTTCTACTCATTACATTTTCACACAAGAATCTGTACTTTCTATTCCTTACATTTTTAAAACAAATATTACTCGTTACTCTTGGCTTCGGTTTTATGTTTATAAATATTTATTTCACGTCATGTGCGCCATCCAATGCAGATCATTGGCTCCATCCATATCTAGTGAAAACTAGAGTAATTAGATGAGTCATATAACGCAAACACTCATTGGTTAGCTAAAGGAAATCATCAGAAGCAGCAGGTGTTCTTCAAACTGCAAACATGCTACAATGTAGGATTCAGAAAAAGATGTTGAAATGTCTGAAAGGTCGGACACAGGCCAGAGCGTATCGGGAGATGGAGACCAACAAGACCTCCCTCTTCCTTGGCCCTTTCTCTAAGAATTTTTCAAAATAGTCGTAAAATTGAGTTTTCAATTCATACAGTGGCATCTGGTTTGATTTTTTTAAAAGGTTACTTTATACTTTTATACTTTAAGTAGTTTTTGGAGCACATACTTTTTCACTTTTACTTCAGTAAAGATGTCAAGTTGATACTTTCACCAGAGTGTTTTTAAACTGCAGTATCTATACTTCTACTTAAGTAACAAATGTGTGTACTTTTGACGCCACTAACAAATGTAAACCAGTGGTTTACATTTACAAATGTTAAAAATCAAAGGATGTTTTACTCAGGCCTAAAAGTGGTAAAACCACTTTGAAAGGAGGTCTATTATTTAAACCTAATGAATTGGTCTTGTATGCACCTTTTACAACAGGCTCAGCATTAGGGGAAAATATCATTCAGGTTTAATTTGTTTGTGTTTGCAAGAAATCACTTTCATTTGTAATTTTAACTGATTTTATTTCAGTAACTGTAGTCAAAAATAACCAACAGCAGGGGGTTAAGCAGCAGGAGGAGATTAGATTTCTAAATTCCTCAGGCCCGCTATTGAAAATAAACATACCACACTTTGCTGTGCCGATGGCGATGCTCCAACTTGTGAGGAACTCTAATCTTTTCAAGCCTTAATCCTGTTTATCATCATCACCCATGAATCGCCAGAGGAAGTGATCAAAACTGACCTACAGTTTGCTAACTTCAGGGGCAATATTTTATTTCCCAGCATAACTCACTTCATATGGCTTTTTCACAACACAAGCTAATCTGTGGGTTGAACAGTGAGGAGTTGGCATCCTCACTTGTTTACTGATCGCAGCAACAAGCTCACTGGATTTAGAAAAAAAAAGGCCAGAGAATGTGAGGAAAGTCTCTTTTCATGACAAAGAATAAAGTGTGTTTGCATGTGCCATAAGCCCATTTTGTATGGTCCGAAGAGGAGCTTACAGTAAAGGTGCTGCTGTGCCAGGGACCAGGTGGCAACAGCAACAGCAGCGCTGAATTCTACAGAAGATTAGCATCCAGTTCTAAGGCTAAAGCTGCAATCCTGCTGGATGCAGGGAACCAGCCACACACCCGCACGCCTTTTACCTTTTCAGATAGTCAGACTCTATGAATGTTGCATAACTAAGGCTGCCCTGTTTTCTTAAGCAGTCCTCCTCAGGTTTATTTATGGTTTAAAGCATTTTGTGTTTTAATTTTTTAAGAATACTTTCAGCGTTTTCACGGTAAGTAAAGCCCATTTAATAAGCATACAGTGTGTGGGTTAGAAATCCCTAAACATATTCTAATTTGGCACCCGCAAAGCTGTCATATGATCTCCTTTATGTGCGGATACATGCAGTTAGATTACCAGTAGCATAATAGCATAAGAGGCGTTGAAGTAATTGAAGTCCCCCTCAGGTTGCATCAGTCACAGTTTCTGTTGTTTTTTTCTCCCAGGTTAAGTCAAAGGCTGGGCTTCTTCCATAAACAGAAATTCAGTCTGGCTATTATACTTTGTTGAGAATATCCATCGTATCCTGCCGTCCCACAAAAAAGATGAGTCATATACATGCTGCGCCGAAGCCTTTTTTGTGGATATTTTTAAACATCGAATGTATCATTTTAAAATGGGGCACATTGAATAGTAAAAAACACAGACTTGGTGTGATTTCCTTGAGCTATGTAAAAGAGGGGAATCTCATTACACTGCTTTTTGTATTTAAACTTAAAGTAAAACAGATTTAACTTAATGTTTTAACATCATAATTACCTGGTTTTGCTTTGAAAAATGGCTTGAAGTCATGATGAATAAGAGAAATCTTTCTTACTGTAGCGTTTCTATAATCCCTGCAAGATTATTGATCAATTTGCTTTGCCTCTGTAAAATGATCTGTTATACCCCAAAGTCATCCAATTTTGCATTTTTTTTACTTTATTCTTTGGGATGACAGGACAGCACAGGTCAGCCAAAAGCCAACAAGATTTATATTTCCTTAACCTAATAAGTGGCTAAAACCCATCATGCAGGAGGGTGTTCTGTCAGGTCAGCATACCCCGTTAGACCAGTATACCCATAGTAATACGCATGCGCGCATGCAGAAAGGAACATATAAACGACTTCTGTTACATTTGCAGATCAGCCTGTCAAGATCAGCATACACTTCACCATTGTATGACAATCTGACAGGTTAGCTGCTAAGTCAGGGTGTGAAATAGCAAATAAAGAGAGTCTGTGTTTAAAAAGGAGTTTAGATTTAAATTAGGTGAAATTCTGTTTACCTCAGGCTAAAACTTTTTGTTTGTTTGACGTATGCAAATCGGACGTCTTACGCATGCGTATTCACTATGGATATGCTGCTCTGATGGGGTATGCTGATCTGACAGAACAACAGCCGTAGATCCACCTTACAAATCCAAGTCATTATGTATGACTGTCTTATAGACAGAATTATTTTGATTTTTAAAGCAAAAGATTAAATAAATTGATTTGTCTTCGGTTTATGAACATGAAGCAAAAATATTTAATAATAAATGATTTAAATAATAAAGCAAATATATTAATAAAAAAATATATAACTTTTTATAAAATTTGATGCATGGATCACAAGCTATGCTGGCATTTTCACATTTACAAATATAAATATTCCCCCTTTTTAATGCATTACATTTGTGACAACTCTGGCTTACTGTACCTGCTGCAATCGCTATTAATCCTGTTTCTTGTCATGTTTAGATTTGATCTCAAAAATTTAAGTTCAAAAACCTGCTTTAGGGGCTCTGCAACCAACCCCACATGCCCATTTGACATTTTTTTAGAAAAAAAACAAAACAAAAAAGGTTGGTAAAAAAATGTAAATACAGCATTTCAATCACAACTTTCTAGAACCAACTCTCACATGAATTACGGCTGCAAGTATTTTTGAGATATCTCTACTTTCCACACCTGGAAACAAAAGAATCATGCCATTCGTTTAGAAAAAGGGCCTCTTTTTCCTATGAATTGACATTTTTGTTTATAAGAGAACGCTCCTTCTAGTTTCCTCAGAGCTCAACCTCTGAGCTGTTCAGCATATTTGGTATGTGGCCCAGCGAATCAGAGGTTAACAGAACAACTTTGTGTTGATGTGTCACATGAAATCCCAGTAAAATATGTAGAAGTTTACAAACTATTACGATTACTTCTTCTGCAAGAAGAAGAGGTGCATATCCAAAATAAAAATCTGCTTTTTGATTTCCTTCATCTCTACTATGAACAATGTGAGAAATTGGCTGGTTTTCATGAAGCATTCATGGGAGTTTCGTACTGGCTGTGTTTCGTTCATGTGTGCAACAGAGGAGCGGTGTTTTAGATTTATCTGTGTCAGCTGCAGTGGTGTGAAACAGAGCCTGCTAGATCTTGGCAGCGCTGTTCTGTCCAATCATCCCACAGAACTCAACTCTCACATCCTTTATACAAGATGAAGCCTTTACTGGACATTTAAGGAGTAAACAATAGCTTATTCACAATATTCTTATTAAATATTTTCACACTTTTATAGAAGAAACTTAAATGGATCAAGAAATCATAAAAATGCACACTCTAAAACAAAAAACACTTAAATGTCCGAACACCTGGTTTTTTTTTTTTTTTTAGTCATGTTTTATCTCTCTGGACTTTAGTGTGTCAATTAAATAGCTGCAAATAAAAACAGAAAACCTGCTTAAAAAAATGAAAAATATGCATAAAAGGAATGTTTAGGGTTTCAGGGAGCATTGTTGTGCAGGAACTACTTCCACATTACTTCTCCTAATCACCATATTCTCCTGATATCAAATGTATGACCTCACATAAAAAGAAAACATAAAACTTTATGGGAACAATAATAATAAGCCTGATGTCTGCACAGTTATTAAAGGGATGAGGGATTCAGGCAGCATTTTTTTTTCTTCACAGAGGTAATCCAGCTTGTTAAACTCTAATCAGGGATTACCCCAAAAAAGACGTTTTAAGCAGCAAAACACGGAGGTGGATGTATTGCAGTCCTTATCCAAATCTTACAACTCATAAAGAAAACTTGTAAACACAGAATGAATGGCGTTAAAATAAACAAACAAGATAAAACTTTTAGAAAAGTGCTTTCAAACAAGCTAATCATTAGATCATCACAAGTTTCAAACCATTAGTGTTGTGAAGCCAGTTCAGCACATAAATCTGTCTTTTATGCCATTTTCCATCAGGTATTAATAGTCGCAGGACTCTCTGGTGGAAAAGGGGAAAAAAAGCTTTGTCTGAACCTTTGAGGACTGTTAAACTGCTCAAGCAAAATCCTTCTTGAATGCGCTTTTACTGCCAGGGATCGAATTTAAGAATTTAAATTAACCCAAACATCCTGGGAGTCCTGCAAAAATAAGAAATAGCAAATCAGCACAGTTACTGATGCTGACTGCAATCTGGAAATATTGAAATAAAGCATGTTAGACCTTGCCTATTGTCTTAAACGTTAGATCAACAAATGAACAAACTGCCTAAATTGTTCTGTAGTTCTTAATGTGCACTAGAAAAAAGTAAATACAAGTAATTTTTTCTTGCAACAAGCCTATTTCCCTCGTTTAGAAGAGGTTAGAAAGATAATTTGCCAATGGAAAAAGATCATTCATGTTTAAAATAAGAAAAGAACAACTTCATTGTCCAATTTCAAAGGTTTAATATAGTTATCTTATTTTAAGGCAAAAGTATTGATTCCATTGGCAGATCATCTTATTTAACTGCTTAAATTAAAGGCAAATACGTTTATTTTTTTAAATATAGTACTACTTCTTTTTCAATGTAGTTGTTTTATTATTTCTAAGCCCAATTTACTACTTAATTGACAGCCCAAATATATGAATTGGTACAGTTTTTCCTTGGTCTTAAAAGTTTGACTAGGAGTGTTTCATACTGACGGGCATAAGTGTAAAAGGTGTTGCTCCTTCATCCTAAAAAGTCACAATTAGTTCTTAGTTAAAAAAAATTCTTAAATAAAGTGTATTTACCCTTAATGAGGAAATGTTCCCTTTGATTAAGATAATTAGATATTATGCAACTTAAACAAGATAAAGGAATTGGGATTTTTTTATTACTATTTAAATGTAAGTAATTTAAATCCATTAGAAAAGTCTTAACTTTTTAATTTTGAGATAAACTGATTGAGTATCATGCAAAAAGGAGGAAATCATAAATAATTGAAAACTTTGCCTTTAAGACAAAAAAAGAAAAACGCTTAAAAAACACTGCCAGGGTTTATCAGAAGGACGATAAAATAAGGCCTGAAAACAAAAGGTGAAATGAGGGGGTGTGAATACTTTTGAGAGGCACTGAATTTGTGCCACTGTGTCAAAAAAGATTAAGCAGCTGCATGAGGACTTGAACAGCTGTTTGCAAGACAGGAGAGGAAGAGGCCGAAACAGACCAGAACTAAGCAGCACAATTCCAGAAATAATGCGGACTAACTGTTTTCATTTCGGTTTTTATTGTGAACAAAAAAGCAAACACATCGTAGCAGAGTCTTATAATTAGAAACTGATAAACTCCCACTGACTCTTTAGAGCAGGGGAGAAGCGGTAAATTAATAGCAGGATATGTGGAGGATTCTGGCTGCCCATCACTTATGCATCTCTGAGCAGATCACTAATCATAAGAGGGGTGTTCATCGGTTTTGACTGATCAGAAATGAGTCCACCACAAAGTAGGCCTACATTGTTTTGTTCTATCCCTCAGGGCAGATAATGACCCCCTAGCATTTCGACCCCCTCTCTGACTCCTCCTATAGAGCCAAAGGAGGCTGGATGGAGGCGCAAAGGTGGGTCACAGACGTTGGTCACTGCAGCCCCAATAAAAAGCTTCCTCTTCTCTAGTATTTAATCATTCATCCACAAACCAGTAACCACCTCATCACCTTTTATAAACTGCACTGAACTTTTTGTCAGTAGGAAAAAGAGGCCTACATAATGCAAATAAATATATAATAAAAGTCTATCAACTAATTGTTGAAATATCAAAGTGATTATTTTCTTTCTTCATGCTCTCTACATATATATATATATATTTTTTTATCAGGATAAAATGTGTCTTGTTAACACAATTTACTAATATCAAGTTGCCTTTTGGAATAACTTAGTTATTAAGCAATTGAAATAAGATAACAGAGTTGTTGTTGTTTTTATTATCCTAAACAAAAAACATATTTTTTCATTTAAATTTTTTCTTAGCTGATTTAATCAAGGGAAAATATAATTATTTTAAGAAACATCAACTTACTTAGGTTTCAATTTTTGAGTTGTAATAAATGCAGAAATCCTTTTTCCATTGACAAATCATGAAATTGACCTTTAATCAAGGGTGAATATGCTTATTTTGATAAGGTTTTAATCGCTTTTAGATCAATTTTAGAAGTCTACATGTGAACATTACATACATTTGCTTGTAGAGAGGACTTTATGAAAACATTTTAAAAAATCAACAGTAATGATAATAACAAAATCGGGATCTGTAAATAAATTCAATTATCAGAAGTTAAAACATGTGGATCAGTATTTCCCTAGTTTAGAATTGAAGAACACCGATAAAAATCAAAGTCCCTAAGCTTCTTTTCTTCTAGTACCCCTAAAGAAAATCAAGCCAAGCTGGTTCCCTTCTGTAAACATTCATTAAGCCCACTTATGTGTACTTTTATCACAGTATAAATCCAGCTGTTCTTTGATCAGAAAAAATGACTAAACAAATAGCTTCAACATTAGTAGCGAAACGAAATAACTTCTTTTATGGACTATCATATGGCTCATATGCAGACCTACAGAGATATGATTATCCACCTAGATTTAAAGGCTGGATATGGTTATTATTAGTTTCCTGGAGGCAATAAGAAATTCACTTTTAACAATTCAGCAAATTGGAAGACAAGCCTTTTTACTTACAGATTCTCTAAGAATAAACCAGCTAATCAAACTGTAGAACTTCCACCTGATAAAAACTACAGAGATGTTTCTGCACACTTTCATTCCTCTGCAGTAAATGATCAGTCTCAGAGGATTTTTGCTCAGAATTCCGTTTCTCTTATAATTGCAGCTCCTTACTGTTCAGATATTAAATTAAACAACCTCAAAGTATCGTGTTATATGATCTATTCAGCCTTTTGGGCAACAAAATAAAAATATACACAAAGAAACACATGGAATCCTCTCTCTCCACTAATATGTTATAGACACATTAAATCGCACTCTATTCTGTATTGGAAAATTGGATTGCTTCTTCATATAACTTGATTATAACCAGCCTCTGTCTCACACCAGGGCCTGTATAACTTAATAAAGCTGTAGTGCAGTGCCATGTTGGCGTGTCCACGCTCCCATACCGAAAGAGAAACTGTCATATTATCATAAATCAGTCTTTTGTATGAACCTTTAAAGAAACATAACTGTAGCAAACTAAAGGTGAACAAACAGCTTCATTCTGGACAGCGAGAGGATTAGGAATCTAATGAAGCAAAAAATCTGCTCGGATTAGGAGTATGAAAAGACGCCTTTTAGTCTATACTTTGTGCTGCACCATAAAAGCAAACGCTTAAGACAAAGATTTGAAACTAAAGTGGAAAAATACTCTATATTGAAGAAAAATTTTATTTGCAGATTAAGCTCAAAGCTTGAAATCATGTCATAAAGCATTAAAACTCTCCAGCAATACTGTTGACCAGGCAACCGAATTCATTTGTTGCATCATTAGAAAATGTCTGCCTTTGAATTATTTCAGCAGTAATATAAAAATGGCATTCTGAATCAAATTGATTGCTATTAACACTGAAGCAGTGGTTTTCAAAATGGGGGCCGCCAGGGGGCGCTAAGATAGCACCAGAGAAATGAGAGAAGTGTTTTTTTTTATTATTAAATGAAATAAAACATCTATCAAAATTATTATTAAATGTAACAGGCAAAATGATGTCACATTGATATAAAAAAACTGGGGATTTAAAACTGAACCCTAACTATCTTATAAAGTGGTATTAATCCACCTTGCCTGACCAGTCACTGAAATGCCTTCTCCCTTTTAAAACAAAATACCTCGGGGAGTCTGTTTTTCTTTACTTTAAAGACACTCAAAATAAAGTGCAGAGCACATGACTAGCTGAAAAGGACATTTTTATTGTACTTAAAAGCCCAGCCCTCCCACTAAACAAAGTCTTGGGTGGTTTGATTTATTATGTCCTTTTCTGTTTACTAAAATGGGTTTTTTTTCTTACATTTTCTTTTTACATGTCTGTTAGTTTACAATGGAGATGTGTCCCATTATACAGACAATGCTGTTTGAGGAAAAGTTTAGAAACCTCTGCTCTGAAGCAGTTTTCAAGGTAAAAACTAAGACCTGAGAGTTTCATCATTAATATTTTTCCTCAAGTGCCTAACATGCCCTAACACACTATTAAAACCGGTGCTACTATGTAGATATGGTTGGTATAAAGAGTGGCTGAAAAGGAGTGAAACGAAATACTTGAGTAAATGATGTGGTGTGTTTTAGCTCCATCTAGTGGCTGGCTGCGGTACAACACGAATAATTTGAAATCTGTAAAAAGCTAAAAATAATTAAACTATTATCCTCATGTTTTTTTATTGAGTGACACAAATTTGTTAGTATATTTATTAAAATTACGCTTTAAATATGTACAATAACGATGAGGAGATTAATCACTGTGTGAAAACAGTTTATGGACTTGTTTCTTTTTCTTTTTTTATAAAGGTTTTCAGTTATTTAAATTGTTTGGAGCTGCCAGGGTTTGGATAGTAACTAGTCAAATCACTATCACAGGCTACACCCATCCCTGAAAAATACACAAGGAAATGCGAGACAACAAAAAATAAAATAATAAAGCCAAAGGAGAACTGATCCTTTACAAAAAAAGTAACAAACTTATATTTGCTATAAAATTTTACGGAAGAGGATTAGGGCCACTGAAAAAAAAAAAAAAAGTTAACTGATTTTTTTATTTTATTTCAGTATAGTATGGAAAAAAAAGTCAGAATTCTGACTTT
>NW_015151547.1:77098-97016 GCF_000732505.1 Cyprinodon variegatus | reverse complement strand
TCAGAATTCTGACATTAAAGTCAGAATTCTGACTTTTTTTTCCATACTATACTGAAATAAAATAAAAAAATCAGTTAACTTTTTTTTATTTTTCCAGTGGCCCTAATCCTCTTCCGTAAAATTTAGATTAGCTAACCTTCCAAATAGAGTTAATCAATAATGTTTAAATGTATAGCAGCTGCTGGCTGTAAAACACTGACCAGGCTTTCTAAGGCTGTGTCTCCCACTCTTCAGCGGATCTTTTAACCATTAATCATTCATCAGGTAAAGACCACAGACTCCCAAGGGAAGAAATAAACCACTAACAGAGACTATATCCTCTGGAGGCATAGGGATATACCAAATGCCCCTGCAGCCCATGCTGTGGTTTAAGTGGGACTCATCAGCGGGGCAGATGGGGCTTTCAGCACCGGGAGCTGTCCGTGGTGTTGAATCCCGTTAGGTCAACATGAGAGGCGTCTGAATCCACATTAGGAGGAAGAGTCATCAGAAGAAAGACCTAAACGCACCGTTTGGAAGAACAGGTAGCAGTCTCCTCCCAGGATGCTCCCTGCTCAGGAAGCGGCTAAGATCTACCACACCAACTACGTGCGCAACGCCCGGGCCATGGGCGTCATGTGGCAGGTGTTCACCGTCACCTTCGCAGTCATTACGGTGGTGGTGTTCATCCAGCCCTATTGGATCGGGGACAGCGTGAACACGCCGCAGGCCGGTTACTTCGGCCTTTTTCATTACTGCATCGGGAACGCGCTAACCTCGGAGCTCACCTGCAAAGGGAGCGCGCTGGACTTTGGCTCCATCCCGTCTGGAGCCTTCAAAACTGCCATGTTCTTCGTGGGGATCTCCATGCTGCTGATCGTGGGAAGCATCGTCTGCTTCAGCCTCTTCTTCTTCTTCAACGCCGGGAGCGTCTACAAGATCTGCGCGTGGATGCAGCTGGCCTCCAGTGAGCATTGGATCAAAGTTTGAAGTGTCTGATATCATAAACATATTAAAAATACAGGGAGGATACATACTATTAGCAATGGCACAGAGCAGTACATCAAACCACTTCATTACTGTATTTATTTCAGAAAGAGATGTTAAACTGGTGCAGACATAAAACTTTAAACCAAAGAGACATTTCACACCTAACTGGATGTGGTAAAAGTATGAAGATCCCTTTACCTTTTTTCAAAAAAGTTCTTCTATGAAGTTTATGAATAATCTAAGCAGGCAGAAAGGTTATCCAGGCTGCAACTTGGTAACCATTTCTTTCTTTGTTGCATCCCCAGCTTTGCATATCCACAGTCTGGAACAAATTCTTCGTTTCATGTCATCTGGAATTTTAAAATGCAGTTATTCTAGAATAAATAAAGGGCGGAAGTAGAGGTGTAAATAATAATCGCTTTGTATCGATGCATTGATTCAACAGTTGATGATCCGATGCATCGACACCTCTGCAAGAGTATCGATTCATTTTTAATTGTTTTTCCTCTGGTCTGTTTTTATCCATTTGCTCCTGGACATATGCTGCGGTGGCGCTAAATCTATTTTGCCCTCCTACCTCACTTCCTTTAGTCACTATCCTCTTTTCGCTTGCACACACACTCGGGTAAACACAGAGGCCTTGTTATTTTTCAGTGAATGAGGTTTTCACAGGCATAGGTGCAGTTCAACTTTGCTACTTCTGTTATTTGCTGTTGTTTTTCAAACAAAAATGCACAACGATATTCCAGCTTTCATTGATTTATTCTAAATTTGAAACATTGTCTAGCCTGTAAGGTACAAAAAAAGCACAAAAAAAAAACAATTAATCAAATCGAATTGTGGTGTATTCTTGAGTATCGAAAATAATCGAATTGTTGGGTCAGGAAATTGATACTGAATGGAATCGCCATGAGGAGTAATTTACACCCCTAGGGGGAAGCCAGGGAGCCATTTTCTTCTTTGGCCCTGCAGGTTGCAGATCCCTGGTCTACAGTTGATCCTCTTTTATGATGGCTTAATCAAAAAGTGCAACAACCCAACTGTCAAATCCCTGAAGAGAAAAAAAACTGTAAAGATAAAAAGTTTCAGTGCCAGCAGATATCATCATGAGAAATTGCTTTAGTATGTCTTCAGTACAGTACATCTAATGCCACCCATGTTTAAAAGGACTGTCCAAGCCTTGCAGATGTAAGCCACCAGCTAAACCTCTTTACTGCAGGATAATGATGGTTAAGGTTAGTCAGACCATGGAAATAAATGTAAAAAAAAACACTGGATTTCACATAAGTACCTGGGAGTTTGTGGGCCTCATATAAATGCATATGGAGAGGCTTTGGTGAAACATGAGTGTGTCCTGGAAACACGATGCAGCTTGGGAACAGATGTACCGGCGAGTGAAAGGACGTGCAAGTAATGAAACGAGCAATGAGAGGAATACCCTGGGTGTGCTGTTACATTCTTTACTCTCACTTTTCAGCCTCAACTCGCCTGCTGTCAATTGGGTTTCAGTTGTTTTTTGTTTTTTAAATGCTGGATGAATGAGCACACATTCCAAAATAAATGAGAGATTGACCTACATTAAGGCTTGAATTGAACCGTCTATTGAAATTGTTGCTATAGGGAAAAAAATAATAAAATCAGCTGGGTAATTCAAGTGTTTGTAAGCATCAGACAGAAAGATCTGAGAGAGTCATATTTCACCTCATCATCTTAAAGGGAGAGGGCACCAACCTGGCTGTCTGTCTGTAGTGTTAATAATGTATGAACTGGTTGGTTTTAAAGTTGCAAAACAAATTAATATGAAGGATGTGTGTATGCTTATGTCTCTGGTGACTTCCCTTCTTGTGGGCTCTCATTTATTAGAAGTACTGGGAAAGATAGTTTCCAATGATGCCAGCAGAAACAGCATGATTTCAATTATCAAGCAATGACCATGGCCTTTGTACCTGTATATTTGGGAGTCAACATGCTGATGAAAGATAAACCTCTGCTCTATTCTTAACTCTGGGACAGACCAGGTGAATGATTAAATGCTTTTAAAAATTAACTTTTAACATAGTATTAAAAAACTCAATAGCACATGTTAATAATTACAACTGATTAAAAATGGTAATACTTGTTGTGCCGAGTAGTCTGCACATACTTCCACACATGACAACTATTTTTTACCGGTCTTTAAGGAAAATGAACCAAGGCAACATATTTTAAGTGGGGTTAAAAGTACGATACAAATAAAGTACAATGATTAAAATGAAATATTGTGGAGGGTAATACAGACCTATTAGTCTTCAACTCTTCAAGATATAACACTAGATGGATATAGATATAGTGACTATAAAGCCAGTATTTACCTCGATTCATACATTTTGATCAGACACAGCGATCATGTCTTTTTACTATATTGTCCCTTCTATTAAGTAACTGATTGCTGAAAAACATTTAACAACTTAACCAACATTTTAATCTCAGATCAAGTTGGAGTCATGAAGCAACTTCCAGACACCAAAACATGTAGAGATAATAAATAAACGACTGATATCAGTTTTATGTTATTTTATATTTCACTTAGTTCTTTGTGTGTGTTTGTTATTGGTAATTTGTTTTTTGACATCTTAAAGACCTTGTCTGTCGAGTGCACAGATCTAACACAAGTATTTTAATACAGTGCTGTAAATAACAGTTTTTATAGAAACTTAATGCCGTTTTTTTTTTTTTTACATAAAGCCTCTGTTGACAAGCTCTGCTGGGGGAGGTATTGGAGCAAATTATGCAAAGTTATTGTAACTAATAGTTTACCACCCAGCTGGATTCCTGGGTGATTCTAAGTCACCATCCTGGGTTCGTATTCCAGCTGGTAGGAATGAGCTTCTCAGTGTGGGTTCTTTGGCAAGACCCTTCATGCTAATGCCTGCTTTGGGGAGTGGCGGCCTAGTGGTTAGGGTTTGGAATCCTGAGATTCTGAATTCAAGCCCAACTCCCAGGTACTGCCACTCTGGGTCCCTGAGGACGACCCGTAACCCACACTTCTCCCTGGGTGCCGCACAATTGCAGCCCACTGCTCCCCAAGGGGATGGGTTAAATGCAGAGTTATTTTTGTTGCTCTGTACCTGTGATAGTGTAATGACAATAAAACTCTGGGAGTTTCTTTGATTTCCACAAATTTGACATCACTGGAAAGCTAAACCACCACTCCTTCAGGATCTGTTAATAAATGGAAAGGGCTCAGGTAGACTTGTTCTTGAATTTTCCCAGCCCTTCACATGTTTCTGTATTAAGGTTAACCCACCATCTTTGATGAAGAAAAGTATTCCCAAGCCAAGTTTACATGCATCTTCTCTATTTTTTTTTCCTTTAAACAAAACTCAAAACCCCTTAGGAAACTGCTGTATTTATACATAAATATAAACAGTTGAACCGTTTTATTATGTTCTGATGACATTTGGCTACACTGAACAAAGGGTGGAGGAAATAACTTTTCTAATAAAAGGTTTAAGATGAAGATTCATTTTCCTCCACATTAAAATAATGTTTTTTTTTATGGTTGATCACAGAAAAAAAGAAAAAGAAATAAAATAAATTTTAGTGTTCGGTTTTAAGAATAACTAAAAAGTTCTTAGGTCATATGAATCATATTGAAATGTATAAGTACAAAATAACACCACACAATTAAGTTTTGTTTATGTTCAAAATTCAACCCGCTCACCACTGTGATGCTCTCACCTCTCAGGTACATGCATGGTGATTGGCTGTATGATCTACCCTGATGGTTGGGACTCTGAGGAAGTGAAGCGCATGTGTGGCCAGCGGACTGATAAATATACCCTGGGTAACTGCACAGTGCGCTGGGCCTACATCCTGGCGATCATCAGCATCATGGACTCACTCATCCTCTCCTTTCTGGCCTTCAGTCTGGGCAGCCGGCAGGACAAACTGCTGCCAGAGGACTTCCAGGTGGAGGGAAAGGGTAAGGAGAAAAAAATCCTAAAAGCAGATGGGTAAGGAATATGGGGTTTAAATTTATGTAGGAAGGAAAATGACAAGAAGATCCTAAGGAGGAATTGCTGTAAGAGGCGGTAAAAAAACTCAAGGCTTGTTTTAGTTTTTTGGTTGTACATTCCTGAATGCTCTTAATTTTTCCACTGATTAATATGAAAGTATGAATGACAGCAAGAAAAGTCTGATTAAGACTAAATTTAGCGAGTAGAGCTGAGCCAGAACCAAAGGACATAACTGTTGGCTTCACAAAGAGATCAACCTGGTTATGGCATCTGACAGTCTTTCAAACTAGAAAGGAAACGCTCTTAAACACTTAAACAGATTTTCATGAAACTCTGTAACTGAGTTAACTTTGATGCAAAACATATTTTGAGAGAAGCAAATACCAGTGAATCGCAAAAGATGATCTGCAGGAACCATCACAAATTATTGTTAATGTTCACAGCTTGGCCATGACCACCTTCTGTGTCTACTTCCTGTAACTATTTCTGAAATTCAAGGCATTATGGCTTTTTATTATGCTATTAATGATAAAAAATAATCCTGATGACTAAAGCGAGTAAATATAAGTTCACAATTTTGATTTTTCTCTCTACAACAGATAACGGGTAAATCCCTGCTGGACAACTGAGCGAGGAGATGCAACCAACTCAACATCGACATGAACTCTAAGGACCTTTGATCATTGGCAGCCAAAAAACTTGATCTTCTTCCAAAAACAAATCCAGTGGAATTTAGATGGAGCTCCACTTCTTGCTTCAATGCAGCCTTGCTTTTATAAAAAGGATTAATAGTTTAAACGATTTGATTATTATTTTTTTCAAGCTGTTGTGACCTTACAACACCGTCTATAATGGTGATTTCCAGCTAAGGTCCAAATTATTCATACTTCTCACAGATTTGAAATTGTTTCCAGTCTTTAGAAGTTTTTTTTTCCTATTAGTAAAAATGTATTGGTGTTTGGCTAATCAAACTATTCCAATAACTACTGCTCAGCTTTTTGTATTGATTCATTGAGGTTTTGAGGATTTCTCTGAGGTGAGGATGATGCTACCACCCCCATGCTTCACAGTAGTGATGGTTTTCTTAGGATGGTACTCATCATTCTTCTTTCTCCAAACACAGTTGGTGGAATTTTGATCAAAAGTTATATTTTGGTACTGCATGTGCTGGTTTAAGCAGGGGAACCTTTCCTGCTATGCATGATTTCAAACCATGACGTCTTAGTGTATTACAAACAGTAACCATGGAAACGGTGGTCCCAGCTCTTTTCAGGTCATTGACCAGCTCCTCCTCTTTAGTTCTGGGCTGATTTCTCACTTTATATATATATATATATATATATATATATATATATATATATATATATATATATATATATATATATATATATGAATGGACATCTAAAATCAGTGATTATCACAGCAGAAAAGTACAATGACACAGTAATCAGAATACACCCCAAGACAGAAGGTAGATAGAAAGGTGTAATTTCTAACAGTGGGGTGTACTTTACTTGTCAGAATAGAATTTAAAATCCTCCTTCTCACATATAAAGTCTCAAATGGCAAAGCTCCATCTGATATCAGAGATCTGATTGTTCCTTATGTTCCTAACAGAGCACTTTGCTCTTAATCTGCAGGTTTACTAGTGGTTCCTAGAATTTCTAAAAGTAGAATGGGAGGCAGATCTTTTAGTTATGAGGCTCCTCTCCTGTGGAACCAACTACCAGTTTTAGTCCGTGAGGCAGACACCCTGTCTACTTTTAAGGCTAGGCTTAAAACTTTCCTTTTTGATAAAGCTTATAGTTAGAGTGGCTCAGGTTATCCTGAGCTATCTCTATAGTTGCTGCTATAGGCTTAGACTTCTGGAGAACTTAAGGCCCATTCATACCTCACGTTTGGCCTGCACGTCCGTATTTCTATCCGTACGTTCTATCCGTTGACTCCTTCATACCTCCGTCCGTTGAGGTGCGCAATAACCCGTATTTCCTCTAGGTGGCAGTGCTGGGCGCCAATGATTCGTCATCGATCAAAACATGGCGATGGTCCAAGACCTGATTCTGTTGACATTTTGTACTAAAAACTCAATAGCGCCCCCACCGTTTCCGGTAGTATTGCTCCGTATCGTCCGTAAGCGTAAGCTCCCAATTTTCGTGTCAAAGTACGGACGAAATCGACGGTTAGAACTTATGAAACACTCCACACGTATCCGTATCCGTCTTTTACGTGAGGTATGAATGGGCCTTTAGGGACCCCCTTTATCATCATTCTATCTTTATTCTCCCATTCTGCAGTATTCGTTAGTTCAATCTCTAACGTTTTGCTCTCTTTGCTTTTTCTCATAGTAGCTTCATCTGGTTTGTTCCCGTTTGGCTGTGACTCCATCCTGGAGAGAAATATCAGCTGTGCTGCTGCCATCAACACCATTGTTTATAGATGTTGGAGATCGGCCTGTTTTTCAGTGTAGTCATGTTTCTCTGACTGTGTCTAGATGTGCTCTCTTCATCCTCTGGGACCTGGTTTGGAGCTCATCTGCCTGGCTGTATGTTTCCTTACTGTATGTCTGCTTCTGTCTCCTTGAACCCCAGTCGGCCTCGGCAGATGGCCGCTCACACAGTGTCTGGTTCGGCTGGAGGTTTCTTCCTGTTAAAAGGGAGTTTTTCCTCTCCACTGTTGCTACAAGCATGCTTAGTGGGAGGGACTACACTATGTGTATATATATTATACATACACAATCGAAAGTATTTACAATGCTGTAATTTGGTATTGAGCAGCATTGTGAATACTGTTGATTGTACATACTGTAATCATTATTTTATTCTTCTACCTATCTGGTTTTGTTCTTATCCTTATTTTATACTTGTATCTTATTGGAATTTACAATCTTATATTTGTCTCTTCTGTAAAAGTTTGCACCGCAAGAATTTCCAACAAGGGATTAAAAAAAGCAATTCTGATTCTGATTTGGTGAAACTGAAACCTTTTATTTTACAGGTTCTAAATAAAATATAAACAGTTTTGCTTCTGGACTTGACATGAAGCAGTAGACAACCCCTGATCTAAATTCCTCGGTGAACATGGGACCCACGCTGCATCAGATGGAGTCAGAGTACTTGCTGAGGTTCAGTTTCAGGTCTTCCAAGTGCACCTCGATCTTTTTGTTCAGTTCATCTATGGAGGCCATCAGGGTGTCGTACAGCACCTGGACACACAGACACAGGAAGCAGGTGGAGGCATGAAGATCTCCGCATTAAATGCCTCAGATGCCCCTCATGTGCGGCTTACCTGGGCCTTCTCCGTCTCTATGCTGCAGACCTCTCTCAGGCTCTTGATGTTGGCCTTCATCTGCTGGGTCTCTCCATTAATCTGTTGGATTTTATCTGCCATCTCCTCCCTTTTCTGGTGGATTTGGTCACACTGCCTGGAAAACAGCTCACATTAGGCCCTTAAATGATGCTTTTGTGTAGTTCTACATCATGTAGGGATGCATAGGTACCACATTCCTATATTTTATCAACTTTTTATATGTGAAGGTTGTAATTTTACTAATTTTATTCTGTCTTACTATTTTATATTTTATTTTGCTCTTTTGTACTGACAATCTTAGGCTTCTCTCTTCTGTAAAATGTTGCACTGCAAGAAAAGAATTTCCTGCAAGGGATGAATAAATTCTGATTCTGATATTATATTCTGATATAAAGGTACTGACCCTTTAGCTGATTAGCAATGTGAAGTTTAAATAAAGATTGTTCCTGGGGAAGAGTTCTGCTTATATTCTCTACCTTGGATCTCATTTGTGTTTATGCTAGTTTGGTTTTTCCTTTTACTTCTAAAGGCGCTGTCACACCTTGACGATTTTATCCAATGTATTCCTGATGTACGAAAAATCTGGCAAAAACGCTGGAATGCGTTGGATACGTTATGGGTACGTTTAGTTTAAGTTATGAGCGTGCTGAAACATGTCGACATACGGCAAGTACGTGGAGAAATTAAGCATGCTTAAAATTTCTCAACGTATTCCAGCATAAGTTAATTGGGGCATAAGTTTCAGGTAATTTATTTGATCGTTGACGTACGTTAAGTTTGACTTACTCATAAGTTGTGGCGTCTAGCTTATCCAAAACCTATGAGTAACTTGTGCATAACTTATCAAGAGCTTATCTCCAACGCATATCAACGTATCTGATGTGCTCGACTGCTGCGACTCCAAACCTTTTTTTCTTGGGGCAATTGGTAAACCGCAGCTAGGTTAATACCGTGATCAAAGACATCTATTTATGCAGACCGGGCGATGCTTTTTAATGGGAATTACTCTGCCGTGAATTATGCATAAGTTAAACTGTCGTTGGACATAAGCCCTGGACTCGTTTGAATATGCTATGTTTAAGCCCAAACTTAAAAAAAAATTCATCGAAAGTTCAGCGTATGCCAGCGTTTTAGGAGATTCTGGGACGTCAGGCATACGCTGTGTAAATCGGAAAGGTGTGACAGGGCCCTAAGATTTGCTAAACATGACCTGCAGTTGACCTTCATTTACAATAAACCTAGATTTTCAAAGTTTTCAGAGCAGCAGAACTCTGCTTACGAGTTGCTAAGCTAACTGGTGACAGCACGGTCCTGCTCTGCTTCTTTAGGCAGATTAACTTCATGTTTGGACATGTGGCATCAGGCCGATGGTATTAAGGGGAGGAGTTGAAGCTCGTACCCCAACACCCCCTGGACGTGTTGTTCCTTCATCTCCCTCCTCTTCTGTCTGCGGATGCTCTGTTTGCACTCCTTGTCCCGCCTTATATCCAGGGCTTCTTTCAGCTGCGTCTCCTCGATGCAGAGATTTTTCATCTCCTTCTCCATCTTCTCGTTTTGGCTCACCAACATCTGGTACTGCGGTTGTCATTAGTCAACAGGTTAACATGACATTTGGTGGCATCTCCACAATCTAACAGCAGCTCAATGTCAATTTATAGCAAAGTTGTGAGAGAAAAGCAGCATTTGGACCGAGCCAGAACCACCCACTGCTGGACCTGTGCAGCAGCCTACCTCATCCTGAAGCTGCTTGTTGGCATTCAGGCCTCTCTCCAGGTCCTGCAGGAGGACGATTAACTGCTGGAACTGAGCCTCGGCGTGCTTCACGCTCTCCACCCGGTTCTGCATCTCCATCACACACTCGTCTGTGTCAGTCTGGAACAGAAGCAAACGAGTCACAGCCAGCCCTCTGTTGCCCCTCATCATCTCAGCAGAACCAGGCCTCCACTCACAATGGACTTCTTGATGTTCTTCACAGTCTCCCTCATCTTCTCCATCTGGCTCTTCAGCTCCTCTGGAGACTCCACAATCTGAGACTTGATCTTGGTGATCTCCTCCTTCAGTTCACCGACCTCCACCTTCACCTGGGCCTGAGCCACACACATTTTCAGGAACACGCCAAGATCACGAGAAGCCTGCAGATGTTTGGGTGTGAATCCCCTACCAGCCTCTGCTGCTTCTCCGCCATCTTGGCCTTCAGCTCCGCAACACTTTCACTGATGGCATTCTGAAAGGAGAGCCACTGGATCAAAACCGCCCACCGTCCCCCAGAACTGCCCACCTTCCCCCCAGAACCTACCCCTTCCTTGTACTCCTGCCGGATGTTGGCCTGCAGCTCGGAGAGATCAGCTGCCAGCCGGTCAGCCTCAGCCTGCTGCTCTGGGGGGATGGTCCTGGATCCGGATCAGAAACAAACGGGTTACAGAAAAACTAAGAGGGATCCAAATAAGTTCTGGAGGATACTTACGTTAGGAGCTGGATCTTCTTCTCCAGGTCTCTGATGCCTTTGTTGAAAAGCTCCTGCTTCTCCTTGGCTGCCCTCTGCAGGCAGAGAGGAGAAGCGTTAGCCAGGTTCTGCTGGACCAAGCAGTTTTAGCTCCATCCAGAACTTTCTAATAGGTTCTATTCCAGCTTCAGCCAGAACCGTTAATATTTTGAACATCACACCTCAGGGAAAGTATGCAGAATGACAGTAAAATGATGCCGGAACCAGAAGGCTAAATTCTTATCTTAACATCTGTTGGTTCCACTGCAAGTGACCGGGTACTGAGCCCCTATAGGCTGCTGAGTGTAGTTCTCCAGGATTGGACCTGGTTTGGTTCAGAGTTTGCTGATGTTTTGGAACACTCTCCAGGGTTCTGTACAGAACATTTCCCCGCAGACACCGGTCACGCTGCAATCATCATCATCATTAGCCAGCCAGCTAAAACACATTTTAAAACCATTTACCTCCTTATTGCAGGATTTCTACAAGTTTCTAAAAGTTACATTTCAGATCTTTTAAAGACCACTGAGAATAAAATATAATCCTGGAATACGGAGAAAAAAAAAAAGATTTCAATTGCCAAGTAAACACAGACCCATTAGTGTCCAAGAGTCCAACCCTAGCTTTGTGTCACTATCGCGAGCTAATAGCAGCTAGCTAGTTAGCTACCTAGCCCGGGAGTGATCTCAACCGACCCATTTCTAATAGTCAACCAGCACTTAGCCTGGCTGCTCCGTAGGCTAATAATATGCTATGGGACATTATTTAAGACCTATGACATCAGATTTCATAATTTTTAAGATGGGAACCCAGTTATTAGCAGATAAGGGTCAGAAATACGTTGGGATTCCTTTGGGCCTGGATCACCTGGCACTGGTTTCAAAGCTGGTTGGTTCTAAGGGTGAGTCATTTGATTCTGGATGATTCCCAACAGGATGGTCTGTTGGACCAAAGTGACCGATAGTCAACAGGGTTTTTTTCTAACCACTAAGATGCAGCACTGCTGCTTTGTCGGATCAGAACAACGTCTCTGGGTCGGTATGAAAGGTCTCATTAGGGAAGATAGAACATGGCCTCGACGTGGAGAAAAGGGGGTGGGGTTTATTTGGCAACTATATAGAAACTCCCACATGCAAAAAAATCAGAACCATACTGACAATCTGAGGAAAGAAGCAGTTTCCCTTCGGATCGGACTGAATTGGAGCAAAGACCAGAAATATTTCTGACTCACATCTGCTTAAACTGCAGCCGGATTAGAAGTGAAGAGATTCCTAAAGTACTTGATTACTATTGACAGTAATAAGCATCATTATTTACAACAGAAGAAGTGAGACCATCAGAGTGGTTCCTGTACCTTCTTCCTCCAGGGTTAGAGCTGGTGATGGACACAGCCGTGGAAATGCTTCTAATCTTTACCCGTTCCTGGTTGCCATCATCAGTGCTGGCAGTTAGAGAGCAGCTAGCATCAATGCTGTTAGCATTGTCAAAAGTATTGATACTCAAAAGCTGCATCTGGATTATAGTGTGTACTAATTTGGTGTGTTATCAATACTAGGACAAGGTTTGCATATTTCTGGGTTGTTGAACTAGCATCTGTGTTTCTGAGAAAAAGGCATGGTCCATGGTGAGACTGAAAAAGCTTTTCTATGTTTGTTTTATCCTCATGATATCGTAAGTGGTTTTAGTGTTGGATATGTTCCTGGATATAAAACTTGAGTTTTAAATTTTAGTACCCTAGTTGGCATATGGACCTCCTGACTTCCCAGCCGCCGTTAAGAGCAAACAGTTTTCCAGTATACTCTGCTTGACAGACAGTATTATTACAGCCCAACAACAGTCCATCATTTCTTCTCTGGTCTCAGGGTGACACATTCTAATGTTCTCACCTCCATACATTCTGGGTTTTTATAATGAAGAGCGTTAGCTACATTGTTTTCCTGAGGACTATAGTCTAGGGGTGGAACGGTTCACAAAATCCACAGTTCTGTTCGTTTTGTTTTCGGTTCGGTTTATGTTGATTGTTAGCCTGACATGTTGGTCGTGTTGCTGTTAGCATAAAGAAAACGTGTGCACAATGCTTACACACTGTTGCACTTTTATCCACAACTTTCTTTTCTTTTCATACAGCAGACCTATAAAGTGCTGCTGGCGCGTCTTCCAACTCCAGTTCTTTCCCACTCACCATACCCACACAATTCTCCACAACAACTGATTTTTTTCTGCTACACCCGGCTAAGCTGCTTCGCTTCTTCTTCTTCTTGTTTACTACTGGTGGTTGGCTTTGGTCGCAATACCGCCACCTTCTGCTCTGGAGTGTAAACGCTTTGCATATGAGAAAAAGGAGCAGCGCATGAACCGAACGCAACACACGCGAACCGAACCGAGACAGTCGAATCGAACGGTTCGGACGGTTTTCATCAACCGTTCCATCCCTACTATATTCACAATTTGACCAACGTCATTCATGTGCGTTTACGTCCAACCTACCAGCACAGCGCGCGTCTCCAGCATCCTCTCCAGCCTCTCCTTCCTGAATTTCAGAAAGTTCATGATGGCGCTCAAAATGACCAGAGTCCGCTGTTTCTCTGCAAAAACAAAACCTGAATCACTGAAGGTTCAGACCCATTTAACAGATCAGCATCACCTAATAAAACAGAAATAAAACCTGAAAAATGAATGGAAACATTAACTTTAGCACAGACCAACTCTGATTATAACCTTCCCCACCAGAACAGTGAGATGTTCCTCCAACCCTGGATCAACAGTGATGTAAGGAAACTGGTAAATAATACAGAGCCTCACGAGGGAGACAGGATTTTTTAAGAATATATAGAAGCATCTTCAAGAAAAAAAAAAATCAATGAAAGCAAAGAGGATGACAGGAAGAGGCTAGAAATGTCAGAGATCTATGGTTAGGGATGAAGAAGATCTTCAAGCAGGAGTATCAGCTTATTTGCCGGTTTCAGTGTTGAGGAAGACCTCCTGACTGGTTCTGGTACCAACGGTCCTCAATGACAGAGAGCCTTCTTCTGGTCCATCCGAGAATCATACCAGGAGCTTTCGGGACGCCCTGCAGTTTGATGTGATGATGCCATCATACACCTGCTCCCTTTAGAGCAGGCAGACAACACTGGGAGGATCATGTCTTTGAATTTCTCCAGAACATTTAACACATTTCAGGATGAATTCAGCTTCTCCAGGATGAGCAGAGGAGAAAGCAGAAGATCCTGGGGACCCTATCCTGCCAGAGTCCTGCAGCTCGAGCATGAACTCTGAAAGGAACCAGTAGTTGAGGTTATGGGCTGCAGGAAGACTTACTGGGAGCCAGCAGATCATTGAGGGAGAAGTCGTACATCAGGCACATTTGCAGGAACTGCTTCCTAAAAAACATCACAGTAGAAAGAACAGATGAAGAGCTTCCAGAGCAGAGCAGCTCCTTAGACACATCCAGACATTTTAGCAGCAGGACGACCTAAAGTACAGAAAGCTCACATGCGGTTGAAGAGGCTAAGGATGGCAGCAGCCCCCTCATGATAGGTCGGGTTCTGGATGTCCTCTGACAGGGGAACCTGTTGGAGACACAGAGCCATGGCTTAATTAAAGGGCGACTTCCCCCAAAAAACACCATCTACTGATAATAACCTGGTCCTCCAGATCTACAGACCTGCAGGTTCTAGATGCATCCCTGCACCAACAGCTGAACCAAATGACTGAGTTATCTCTTTACCATCAGGTTTGTTAAAGGCTCAATGATCCAGTCATTAGAGCAGAGATGCATCTAGAGAACAGCAGATCTGGAGGACCAGGGTTGGAGACCCCTGAACTACAGGATGGACTCACCATGGAGTGGCACTCTGGTCCAAAGCGCGACACCAGGTACAGGACCCTCATGTAGATGGTCTGAACCACTTCAGGCTGCAGAGAAGAAGAAACACTTAGCAGGCTGCAGAGAAGCTGCTGGGAGGTAGACTAAATATGATACGGTAGTGCTGTTGAAGCTCCTCAAAATTTTTTATTGGCACCCAGAACAGCAGTGAGAAGTGATGGAGAGTTACTCTCACTGGATGATTGAAATATTCAATATAATGCCAAATTCTCTTCCCTGGAATATGGACAAATTATAAATTATATCCCAAAAATATTGATCAATTTAGTTCAAGGTTGCCTCAGTAATATTCCAGTTCCTAAACTTAAAAATACATTTATTAAAGGAATCTGTATAAAAGATGAAAAATGCTAACACATCTTTTTAACAACAAATATCTTATATCGTAATCCGATGAAAAGACTTTTCCTATTTAAATAGCCCAAAAATGTCTGTGCATTGAGAACCAAATGTCTTAAATTTGTTATTCCGCCAAAATATAAAGAGATTCATTTCACAACCTTAAATTACCTTCAATTTATCCTCCCAATGAATTCATGTGCTCCAAATTCAAACTCACTGTAGCGAAATGTCATCTATGTGAGCAAGAAGATCAATGAACTGAACTTTTTTTTTTTATTGTAGTAAAAGCAAAAACAATTGTATCCTCAGTTTATAATTGCTTATTCTCTAAATCTTAAAACACAAATATTCTCTCTCCCTCTGCAATGAAATTTGATATTATTGCCCAAGATAATCTAATAGAATTTACAATTAATAATATAATTAATATGGTCCTCTTACCAAAACTCTCCCTACAATCATAGCATTTAAAAATGTAATAAATATACTCAGAGGCGTAGCCAGAATATTTTTATAAGGGTGGCCAGGCAATAACCAATGTACACTGAGGGGTGGCTGAAAGTGGATAGACACCAGAACCTCAGGGTCAATCTATTGCAACAGGACAATTAACAAGCACAACAGCCAATTTTCTAAACAAAAACAAACTATACTTTCCTACAGCCTTTGCTAACAAATAGATGCATATTTTCAACATTCATGCTTTCTAGATTAAAGGTAGTGAGTTCTGGGGCAAACATCTCTTCCATCGTCATTACTTACCTACTTTTATCAACAATTATTCTGCATAAAAATTGATATTTACAAGTGCTAATATCTACCGAAATTGATTATTAAGTTTTTATTAAAATAGTTATCTATGATTTCACTGAAGACTCCTAGATGACTTTTAGAGACAAATAATTTTCTCTTAACCTCATAAAACACAAAATCTAGTTCTGAAAAGAGCATAAATGATCATCTTTAATGTTAGTATATTGATGTGCATAATTAATCCTTGTTAATGTTTATTTCTTCATTTGACTATCTAATTTACCTTTGAATTTTTATTTTATTTTTTGCACAATTTGCTTTACTAAGTATTTGTTGTTGAATACACCATAAGAGATTTTGCAGATATACTTTTATACATACACCGTTTAGATTTACTTATATCTTTCTACCCCTTCTTATAGAATAGAGTAGAACAGAAAACAAATGTGGACCTTAGAAAAACCTATAAGAATAACATGATAGTGAATAATTAAAAGATAAACAATAAAATACTGCACTGTAAAGTGTTTTAACAATATAAAAAAACTGTACATCTTGAGAATAAATAACCACTAACCAGTGTAATATAATAACCAATAAACAGCTGTGGACATTTTTACAGTAATATGAAAATAGCAGCAACATCAGAGGTGTGCAAAATGACAGCAGCATGTTATTTAAGGTTTATATTTTTACATTTGCTTTTAATTGTTTATGCTTCCGGTGGTTGTCACCTTTATTCCACTCTGGATTCTCATGAGTGTGGTCTTTGGTCACTTTATAATAAAAAAAAAAATGTATATAACTGTGGTCAAAAGGTCCGAACCGAGAAGCAGACCGCGGTCCGGTACCTCCGGGCGGTCAGAACAAACCTACCTTGGGGACCGGGCTCAGGTCTCCTTTGCTGACCTTTCGGGCCTCCTGGCCGGTCAGAACCTCACTGCGGTAATAGTTCACGATAAAGTCCACATCGTAGACTGGGAAAGTGTTATCCGCCATGGCGACCGAATCTGCTAGCGAACCTGCAGCCGTCAAACTTGTAGACAAAAACAAAACTGGCGCCTTGCAAAAACTGAAGCTTGCTTTCATTTGATTGGTTCTTTTTCTTTCTTTGTGGTATTATCCTCTGAATTACTTATCTCACTAGCGCCCCCAGTTGGACAGGAGGAGTAGAAGCTAGTGTGATAAAAAGATGGAAAACTTTATAATGTTCATTCAAAATCGGAACAAAAACCGGACAAAAACACTTTATCATTTATCCTCTTTAAAAAAATAATTGAATTGTATAAATTAACCAGATCTGGATCATTTTGTTCTCAGATCCCCTTTGAAACTAGTCGGTATTTATTCCCTCCTTCCTGTGGACTGGATATAATTTGGATTTATTACAGATAATAGATAAATAAATTAAAGATTTTATTTAAAAAATCTTAGCAAAAATAAACCATGTTAAAAATATAAAACCAATTTACTCAAATTTTAGAGTGACTGAATAAATAAAGCTGATGAGGAAACCTTTAGAAAAGTGATCAGTTTGGAAAAAATTGGATTAGAGTTTGGAAGTTCAATTTTTCAGTCTGTGAATCAAGGTATAAAGATGAGAGAAGGTAAACTCCATAAGTCATTAAAGGCTGAAATAAAGCTTTTAAAATGTTAAAGAAATCCCAGATCTCAGGTTATTATTAAATACAAGAGGTGGTTAGGACTGTAAAAATGTCCAGAAAGAGATTTTTGGAGACAGTTTTGAGGTTGAGTAGGAGAAGAAACAATGATAAGAAAAAAACCAGCCACTTGAAGATCTGAATTTCAAATGTATTTTTGCTAGGGACCATAAAAAAAATGTCTGTGGAAGAATTTAACTAAAGTAATTTGTTTTAAAATAAATGTATTTGAAAACATCACGTATTTTGACAGTAAAGAGTTTATGAAATCTTCCAACTGAGGAGGCAAACTAATTTGGCAAAGTTTTTATTCTTACAATCTACAGGGAGAAATAAAGAAAATGGAAGACAGAGACATCAGAAACTAATTAAAAAAAAACTGTATGACACCTGAAGACATTTAAAGCAATGAAACAATAAATGCCTTTAGTACAATCTTTTGTTAAACCAGCACATTCATATGAAAGTTTTGCACAGCGGAACCTACATTTATGATCAGATCACAAAAAAACATTTTTCAGCCCTTCAAATGAAGCCCGCTTTGCTACTCGCCGCCTTCAGAACCTGGATCAAGCCAAACTCTTTGGTACGACGTACTGAACAGTGGATGCTCATCCACATGCGGTTTGACTGGACTGTCCGAAAATGCAACAATGTGTAATAGTCTTTAAAGTGGTCCATTCAAAAAAAAAACTCCCAAAACAATCCATTATCACACTCTAATATCAAATTCCAAGAGACTGTGGAATAATGCAGAATCCTGGAAATCACTCAAAGATAACAAGCATTGATGTCAAAGTGCGCGATTGGAAACATGTCACTGATGCACACTGCCTTTAATATCTGTCTTCTAATCCTGCCTGTGTAAAAATGTACAAAAACTTTTTTTTTTAAATCCCCTTTGTTCACGGCGAAGATAAATCTTCAGAAGACAGAACTTGAAGATAATCGACTTTATAATCTAATGAGCATCGCATATGATTAAATTATAACCACAATGTTTTAGGCCAAGGGTGTAAAAGCTGGCACATGAAGATTGGCAGAGAATCGGCTCAACTGTGAACTATACAACGCACTGCAGCTTCAATGGCTTAACATTTCAGTTTCTGTTGGAAAGGTGCAAATTTTCAGTTCTTGAAGAGAAAAATAAAATAAAAAAAACTAACAAAAAAACAAAAAAACAGGGAGACGGATGCAAATTCATTTTAAATACAAACAGAGAGGATAACTGAAGGTACTCCAATAATTGAAATCCATAAAAGAACAAATCCTGGACAGTTTTCCTCTTCGTTGGTTGGATGTTTGCAGGAAGATAGACGTACATCAGCACGAGGAGGATCCTGCTTGCAGACACGAATGCATTCGCTGGCTGGGGCCTTTCACAATATAAAAGGGTAGCAGTATGCAGACTTTAGGAAGTGAGCCATGGATGGGAGAGGCACTGAGCCGCTGTGGCTCTCCGCTCAGGCACCAGGTCAAGCATGGGCAGCAGGAAGCTGCTGAAAGAGTGGGCCTCCTCCTTGGACCACTCGTACTTCTCAACCAAGACGTCGAACAAAGCCCACGGCTTCAGCTTGGTGATGTGTCGCAGGTCGCCTGGGAGAAACATGTTATATAAGCCTGATTACAGAGCTTCATCACAGTCAAACATCAAACAGCTGCAATCCATTTCATTTGCATGTTTTGTCCAGAAGTGAGGAGATGGTGTATCCCTCAAGGCTGTTCATTTTTTTCCCTAAATGGTATCTTTTTACCAAATACCTGAGCAGATTTACAACTGAAACAGGATGTAGCTACAGCAGAATGTTGGTGGCGGGGGGGGTGTTTACCTTTCTTGGTGAAGAACTCCTTGGAGTATTTGCCCGCCACGATCAGCTTCCGAGGAACCTTGCCAAGCAATTCGATGATAAGCGCTATGTGATCTGGAGATGGTTTTTAGACATACAGTGTGAGCAGGTAGATCACATCAGAGCGTCGTACTGCACATACATCGAGAGCTGTCAGATTTTGCCCAGTCAAAACCTAATTACATCTGAATCTGCAGGTCTGCCTAGTCAGAATGATGTCATAGATATGTCGGTGGTAATACCAGATATTTAACCTAACTGATTAAATGTAAATTTAACTTGCCATACAAACAGATGATTGATTGATCACAGGGAGCTGAAGTGTCAGGTCATCAGCGTAAACAAAGCCAGGAGAAGAATTTGGTGCATTTGGTGTGAACCTATATCAAGACGGGTTTCATATTTATTTTTAACTAATAATTACCAAGTATTATCAATAAGCGTCTTTATTCTTTTAGCGATTATATCCTAAAAATCATACATTTTTAAATAAAAATAAACTTATTTGATTGTTAGTTTTTCTAAATGTCACTGCTAGTTTAAACCTTGCAATAACGTAGCTCCTTAACAGGGTTCCTACAGTATAAGGCAAGTAAAATTCAAGACTTTTTAAGAGTTTTTAATGCCACTTGAAATAAAAATTTAAGACCAAATTCACAAGAAACACAAGAAAA